>NW_009703436.1:4728-7469 GCF_000703405.1 Apaloderma vittatum | reverse complement strand
ATTCCCAGGGGATCATGAACATGAGTGAAGATAGAGCATGAAAACCAGGCCAGACTTCTGCAGGGTGTGACAGCTTCTCTCCAGACTCCCCACCCAAAAACTCCTCGAGCTTTGTAAGAACAAGGCTTTGATTTTAGCAAACACGACTGTAACCAATACAGCAAGTCAGACCTAGCAAACTGGTGGAGCTTTAGTGCCACTCCCTACACTCAACGGAGCAGGAAGTGGCTGGTGGCTGAGCAGTGTGGCGATGATGTGAACTGGGTCAGAACTGCTCCCGAGCTGTTCAGGGTGAGGTTACACAGCTGGGGTGGCACTGGTGCACTCTTCAGGGCTGCAACACACGTCGCTGCAACTAGTAATGTCCTCCAGCCTTGGCCTGAGCAGCCCCACCTCCGTGCCCATGGTCTCTGGTCCAGTGAGATAATTAATAGCATCAGGCCAAGGGTTACACCAGAGGCTCTAGCCCCAAAGGCGAGTGTCCTGAGGTCTTCAGACAGAGGTGGGGCACGGTGTGTAACCAGCACCCTGCAGCACAAGGAGAACGTTCCCCCAACAGGCCAGAGAGGCAGAAAAGAGCATCACTTACCTTCTGTCTTGATCTTGAGGGCTGTCCTCACCAGCGCAAAGAGGGTGGCATTGAAGGTGACGGTGCCATCACTGTTAAGGGGCATGTTCATGCACACCAGACGCTGCAGAGCAAACCAAGGGCTGTGACCCCAGGTGCAGAGCAGGCTGCAGCACCCCGCAAGCACACAGCCCGTCCTGGCTGGAGGACAGCCAGGCTGGCCAGGGAGAGGCTCTGCTCAGGGCACAGGAGCCCTCCCAGCTCTACTCGCTCTGTGCAGCCCCATGGGGCTCTGCCCCACTGCTTGGCAGCACATGGGCCAGGGGCAGCGACAGCCCCCATCCTAACCAGCCAGCTAAACCAGACCAAGCTGCACGGAAAGCCAGGTCAGGTCTGTGCAAATAACCCAACCTATGGGGCACTGGTGCCATCGGAGCCATTTACGTTGGAAAAGACTTTTAAGATCACCGAGTCCAGCATTGTCAGGTCCACCACTAACCCATGTCCCTGAGCACCACACCTACCCAGCTCTTAAATCCCTCCAGGGATGGGGACTGCATCACCTCTCTGGGCAGCCTGTGCCAGGGCTTTACAACCCTTTTGGTGAAGAATTTTTTCCTGATGTCCAATCTAAACCTCCCCAGGCACAACTTGAGAGCCGTTTCCTCTTGTCCTATTGCTTGTTACTTAAGAGAAGAAACCGACCCCCACCTCGCTACAAGCTCCTCTGAGGGAGCTGTAGAGTGCTGAGGGCTCCTCTCAGCCTCCTTTCCTCTGGGCTGAACAACCAGCCAGCAAGAGACACCGCACTGCTCTCGGGGAGATGCCAGTCACCCTGCATTATGCTCCACCCTCCAAAAAGTGCCTCAGGCTGCTGTAGAGCCATCTGGGGAGTAAACCTCCCAAGACCCACAAGGGTTTACACCAGTGCTTGAGCCTCTGCCCCTGTGGATCACACGTGAACCTCACACAGGGTTTGTGCAGTATGAGCTAAGCCAGGAGAAGTGTACTCATGCCCACAGAGCTGGTATTTCCAGCTCCCTCAGTGCTGTCAGCTCCTGGATACAAACTTCTACAGCCCAGTTGCCATGGCCAGGTACTCAGGCACAGCATTGCCCTCCTGCACCAGACACAGATGGCTTGGGAGTCCATTTGTTCTGGGGGCTCCACCAGTGCCCCCTCCTCGGTGTGGAGGTGAGCACAAGCAAGTCCTTGTCATCAGGAGCCTGAGACACATCAGCTCTGTGCAGATTAATAGCATCTCTCCCCGCCCCCTAGAATGCTTCCCTCCATTAAACAGGAGAGGGCAGAGCATGTGTATAAACCACAACATGGGGAAACTGGAGACACTGGGAAGCTGGATTGTCACCCTCAGCCTCCCTGGGGAGGATGCAGGGAAAAGAACCTGGTACTTGGGGAAAGTACCCCTGTGCCCAGGCACCCTGCCACCCCCTTGGCTCTTACCTTACAAGCTACACGGTGAGGGCAGAACTTCCCAAAGCCCAGGGGAGGCTGGATACGTCTCAGGAGAGTCACAACATCCAGGTGCTTGATTCTGCCCCTGCAGAGGCAACAAACTGCATTAGCAGCGTGGTGGCAGACACAGGGGACAGTGGCTCAGGCAAGGGCTGGGTAGGCTCATCCTTGTGACCTCCCCAGGCTCCTGCAGTGGGTAACCCCTACACCTCCCTACGCTACTCTGAGGGAAAGCAGCTGCTCCCTGTGGCACCAGACAGCAGATAAAGGGGAAGAGTTGGCAGCATCACTAGGGCTGGATGAAGAAGGGACTCATGTTCCCAAACATCCTGATGGCTCGTATGAGCCCTGGAATACACTGGCAAGTCCACATCTGCCTCTGAGACACTGGTATCTAAGTCTTGGACAGTGCCACAGCTCACCCTGCCGTGTGCGTGGGCAGCCCACCCCAGGCTCCCCACAGGCCATCCCCCCTGCGCCTCGCACCCCCTGCCACTCACTTGGCCTCAGGGTCATATTCAGCCCAGATCCGTTTGAACTCGTCCAGGTGATGGGGCCCAAGGATGGACCAGTCGCGGGTGAGGTAGTCAAAGTTGTCCATGATGACGGCCACAAAGAGGTTAATGATCTGAGGGCAGAGGAGCAGGTGTGAAGGACACAGGTTAGGGCAGGTCCCTGGGCAGAGGGACAGGGACAG
>NW_009703436.1:2535-4467 GCF_000703405.1 Apaloderma vittatum | reverse complement strand
GTGGTGGGGGCACAGGCTGGGCTGGATGATCTCAGAGGGTTTGGCCAGCCTCAGCAATTCTGTGATTCTGTGAAAATACAGGCAGAGTGTTGGGGAGAAGGGGCTCGAGGAGCCAGGGGCTGCTGAGGGTCAGCCCATGCAGGGAGAGGCCTTCCACCCATGGGAGGGAGCTCTCGGGGGATTCCAAGCCCCGCAGGAGTGCGGTGCTGGGGTGCCAGCACGGCTGGCCAGGTGGGCTGGGGGATGGTGCCTCTAGGAAGAGGGTGCTGTGGGCTCAGCCCCACGAGGTGCAAGGCGAGCTCAAGCCCAGGGGCAGCCCAGGGCCAGGACAAGGGTGCCAAAGGGAGTCCCACGGGAGGTGGCTTACCAGGAACGCACAGAGCATGTAGAAGCTGATGAAATAGAAGTAGGCGAAGCCTGTGCCACAGGTGAACTCCTCGCCCTCGGCGAAGTCTGACTCGGGGTCGCACTGCTTGCCGTAGCTGCAGCCCAGCAGGATCTCCTGCCAGGCCTCGCCGGTCGCACACCTGGGGAGAGGGGACGCTGCCGGTCCCTGCCTGCCCTGGGCAGGAGCTGGGCATGCGGCGAGGGAGCAGGGAGCCACAGGGACAGGAGCGGTCAGGACCCTGGGCTTGCTGTGCTGCTGTGGGGGGTCTGCTATTGAAAGCTCCAAAGTGAATTGTTTGGAGTCAAGGACAACCTTGGGCTGAGCTCTTGCTTCCCCCTGAGTTTCCTCACAAGTCACAAATTAAAACCCAGTCTGGGAAGGCAACATTCAGAACAGAAATGCCAAAGCGCCCCTCTCTGCTGCAGCTCGGGCACACCAGGCAAACCAACACCTGAAATGCTTCCACTGCTGCAAGAGATTTTTCTGTAGGGCAAAAAAGAAATCAACTACAGAAATGCTGGCCTCCCTCACTCCAAGCTCGTGCGCTCCCACGCCAACTCGGAGCACAGCTCCCTTCTGGAGCCGCTCACTTGCCAAGAGAAGACTGACCTGAAGAGCAGCAACACAGCTTGTGGGAAGGTTTGGAAGTTGTTGTTTCGGTTGATCTGGGTCCCATCCACCATGGCGATCTTCCCAAACATCTGTAAATCACACTGTCAGGTTCCCAGCACCCTTTCTCAGGCAGTAACCATCCTTCAGAGCACCCTTGTCCCTGAGCATCTCCTGCTGTTTCCTTGGTTTTGGGTGTCCCACAAAAGAGTCTGAGACCAAGGTGTGGGTGCTCTGGGCCTCATGAGCTCCTTGGCCACTCCTGTCTATGCTGAATATGCCTCTGTCTACACTGCGCTTCATCTGGGTCAAGGAGACAAAGGTCTTATTAACCAGGAAAAAGCACTGGTGACCGTGTGCCTGGGTTGTGCCGTTGACTCCAGAACTGCTCTTTGCTGTGTGCCTCAGCTGCCTTAGCCACAGCCTGGGGATGAGAGGAAGCTGCTGGGGCTGTGAGCATCCTTGCAGACCAGGGCAAAACGGTCTCATCACATGCAAAGTCCCAGGGAGTGTCTGGCAGAGGACCCAGTCCATCTCCTCCCCATCTCCCCAGACGCTGTTCAAGACCAAATCCCAGGCCCTGTGCCTCTCACCTGCATCCCGATCACAGCGTAGATGAAGAAAAGCATCACGATCAGCAGGGCTACATAGGGCAGAGCCTGTGACAAAAGGACCGTGGTTCACGTGAGACACCAGCCCAGCATCAAAGGCAACCAAGGACAGGAGGCTGGGTCTTGAGCTACTGTGTGAGGCAGCACCCAGGCCTCCATGTGGGGAGGGGGCAGCTTACTTTCTGCCAGCTCCCCTAACCCTCCTCCCACTAGCCCCAAGCTCCATTTCTCATGCATGGGAGGCTTGTGCCAGCCCCCAAGGGAGCACCGGGGCTCTGCAGCTGGGATGAAGGATGAGGACAGCCCGGGGATGGACAGGGATGG
>NW_009703436.1:1468-2475 GCF_000703405.1 Apaloderma vittatum | reverse complement strand
TCCGGGCCACACCCCAGCCTCACCTGCTGATGCTGGCAGGTCCAGCTCTGACACATGATGGTGTCAGCCAGGGAGAACCCCCTCCACATGCTCCCACCCACAGTGGCAATTCTCCGACACAGCACAAGCCCCTTGTCCACTCTGAGGCCAGCAGCCTGCGAGCACGGGAGCGTTCCTCCTCTGCTTGGTGCTGACGGGCTGCCTGCCCAGCCCGGGGGTCAGCGCTCACGTGCCTGGAAAGACTTGATGAAGGTCCACAGGAGGGTCCTGACACCTTCCCCCCGGCTCAGCAGCTTCACCAGCCGCATCACCCGGAACAGTCGGAAGAAAGTGATGGAGACGCGAGAGTTGTCATCAGAGTCCTGCAAGCAGAGCACAACACTTGGAGGGCACCAGATGCTGATGCCTCCAGGCAAACAAGGAGGGGTAAAGGTCCTGGGAGGGATAAAGGTAGTGAAATTCCCCTCACCCAGGTACCAGTCATGGTCCCCACAGCCCTTGCCTGCATGGAGGACCAGACTGCAACAGTGACGTGCTGCCACTTGCCCTCCAGCCTTCCCAACCCCATCATTCATCTTCCCAGCCCCCCATCTCCACCCACCCAGGCCTGGTCACGGGTACAGGAGCAACCCCGGGGCACCGCAGGGAGGAAGGCATGCTGTCACGCAGGCTGGGAGAGCTGTGCTGGTCACCACAGCCAATTGGGAGGGTGGGCTGCCGGCGGGCAGCCAGCACGCGAAGCGTTAATGCTGGCTGTTTAAGCACAGAAAGGTTGGTCTGACAATGTCCCAGCAGGGTTTTCCTGGACCAAAGGAAGGACTGAAGGCAGGGTGGCTCAGCGGGCTGCCGGCGGGCAGCCAGCACGCGAAGCGTTAATGCTGGCTGTTTAAGCACAGAAAGGTTGGTCTGACAATGTCCCAGCAGGGTTTTCCTGGACCAAAGGAAGGACTGAAGGCAGGGTGGCTCAGCACCCACAGCAAACCTACTCTCTCGGCAGCGGCGGGGCA
>NW_009703436.1:966-1419 GCF_000703405.1 Apaloderma vittatum | reverse complement strand
CTCAGAGTGCCAGGTTTTGTCCGGGAGCATCTGGGACACGGGCAGTTGGAGATGCTGGGGGCTCAGTCACTCCAGCATGGCACAGCCTCGGCCACCAGGAGCCACAAGGCTCTGCCAGGCACAGTCTGTCCCAGCTCTGTCACTTCACGCCTTTCCCACCACCCCCTCATCCCTGGAGCTCTAACGCTGCCACGGGATCCCCTTTACCCTCATCATCCAGCCCACCTGCTCCCAGTTATTTCAGGGCAACAAAACCCAGCTATGAACACCCCTCCCAGTGGCTCCATCTTCCCAGCCTGCCATCTCCCAGCCCCTGGGGCTGCACTGGAAAACTCGTCTCCTTTCCTCACCCCTTCCTTTTACCTTTCCCTCTCCTAGCACCCAGCACCCACCCAGCGAGCACGGTGGTCAGGAACATCTCAGCAGTTCCAGGGCTCCAGGTTCCCACCGCCA
>NW_009703436.1:502-723 GCF_000703405.1 Apaloderma vittatum | reverse complement strand
CGGGCAGCTCGCGGGGGGAGGCACGGCACAGGAGTCGCCCGTCCCACGGGCCAACAAATCCCTTCAGGCCTTGCACGGACAGGGTGAGGTCAGAGGAAGCGAGGCCAGCTGTGCTGCCCTCCCCACTCACAGACACCTCTGTTGGATGCTCCGCTCAGGTCGGGATCCCAGTGCCCAGGGGTAGGATGCTGGAGGGCACGGCTGGGCCCACGGGGACAACC
>NW_009703436.1:0-357 GCF_000703405.1 Apaloderma vittatum | reverse complement strand
CTTATATTTACAATGCGTTCACAGCCTCCGCCGAGGCAGTACAATCCACCACTGGATGCAAGAACAGTCTGTCAAGAGAACAAGAGAGTCAGCAGAAGTGAGGCAGGAATGAGAGGGAGGGATGGGTGGCTGCAGGAGAAGAAGACACAGACACAGAAGAAAGAGTAAGATGGAAACAGGGGACAGGAGGAGCGTAGGGGAACGACACAGACAAGGTGATGTGACTTTCGAGAGGCTGAGGCAGCAGATGGATGGCGAGGGAAACACACTGGTCGTGAGGGACTTGCCCATGTCTGTGCCCCACAGCCTCCCACCTGCTCTGGCACACTTGGGGCAGGGCTGGGAGAGCCAACCCTC
>NW_009703435.1:0-847 GCF_000703405.1 Apaloderma vittatum | reverse complement strand
ACTAAACACATAGCAATAGCAAGCAGTTATTGTATGTAGAATCATATCGATGATCCTCACATAAAATGCAACATAGAGGACCACAGGCATGGGTTCAAAGAAGGAGCTTTGAAGTACAGGCAAAGAATAATATCAGAGGGCCCATGACTACAAACATCCCAGCACTGGTCAGTTATTGGTTATCAAAGGCAACAACCTTGGCAGCTGGGTAAAACCAGTTCTAGTGGCAAGGGAAGAGAACAAAGAATTAGTATACAGCATATGTTAAACACACAAATGTGGCTGGAACATGGTTTCACAGACCAAGGAAGAAAGAGCAGTGTAGATGTTAGCAAACTTAAAAATTACTACAGTCCCAGATTCTGAAGCGAGAAGGAAGAAACAACATGAACAATTTCCCATTCCTACCAGAGGAGATGCTGGCTGTATGGAAACTCCCTGCCCACAACCTGAAACCTTCAACCTTCATACCCAGAGGGGCAGTGTGAGAGTGAGCACTACACAAGAGGAAGGGGTAGGAACTATAAGCTTGTATATATGGAATTTTTAAGTGTGTTTTGTTTGAACTGTATACTTATCATTGTAACTGGACCAAAAATTTTTATTTCATTAAATGGCTTAGAGCTTAATTAAACAAAAAATAAGTTCTTGGGTTTGCATGTAAGGTGTGTTCCCCTTTTTTTGCTCATGGATTTTGAGTATAATGATGGAGAATTCAGGCAATCTAGTCTTTAATATGGATGCAACAAACTAGTAACACTTTCCAGAGCAGAGTCTGTACTGTGAGTAGCAGATTGGAGGTAGCACGGAAAAAACATCAGTGTGTGTTGCAGCCCAGTACAAGCTT
>NW_009703434.1:1502-1733 GCF_000703405.1 Apaloderma vittatum | reverse complement strand
TGCCTCCCCCAAACCAACCCATCACCCCCATCCCCATTAATATTATTATTTTTAATATTTGCACGCAGCTTCTTTTTGCCTCCCCCAGGTCCAGCCCCTGCACCTCTTGCTCTGTCGCTCCTTCCAGCTCTGTTACCTCCTGGAGCACCCCGAGGAGCAGGCGGCAGAGGGGGAGCCCCCGGGGGCCGGGGTGCTGCGGGAGCCCCTCAACCCCCAGGAGGGGTCACGCAC
>NW_009703434.1:0-1471 GCF_000703405.1 Apaloderma vittatum | reverse complement strand
TTGTCTCTTTCCGCCGCGCTCCCGCCACCCTTGGCACTCTGGGTGCAGGGGTACGTGCCTTCACACAGTGTTTCCACATGTGGGGTTTTTGCACGGGCTTTTCTCGCACGGCGTTTCACACGGGACGCTTTCACACGTCGCCTCGCACGGCTTTTCTTGCACGGCGGCTCTTCCCAGAGCTGGCATTTTCTGCACAGCGTTTTTACCTGGTGGTTCTCGCGCAGCCTTTTCTTGCACCCCGTTTTGTACAGCACGATATCGCGCAGCGTGGTTTTTGCACGATGCCTTGCACGTCACTTCCTTGCATGACCTCTTCATGCAGCGTTTCTTTGCACAATGGTTTATGCACAGCGTTTGGCGCAGCCTTTTCTTGCACAGCCTTTTTCGAATGGCATTTTGTGGGGCACTTTTCTCGCACAGCATTTCTCGTGACCTTTTCTTGTACAGCACTTTTTTGGACAGCATTTTCAGCTTATTTTTTTTCTTCACTGGGGCTTGGCACAGCAGTTTGTGCAAAGAGTTTTCGCACGTCATTCTTTGCATTGCGTGTTGCACGGCGCTTTTACACGGCATTTTTTGCACAGTGTTTTCTAGCACGCAGGGTTTTGCAGAGCATTTTTTATGCTTTTTTTTTTGCGTGGCATTATACACGGTGGTTTCTTCGCATACAATTTTTGCGCATATTGCTTCACATACCGTTTTGTGTGGCATTTTTTGCACGGCATTTTGCACGGTGGTTTTGCCATGGCATTTTTGGCAAAGCAGGTTTGCTCGACTTTTTGTTGCACGGCATCTTTTGTGTAGTGATTTTTGTGGATTTTTTTTTTTTCCCCAGGGTTTCTTACGTGGCAGTTTTTTCACGGTGTCTTTTTGCATTGCTTTTTTTTTGCACGTCATTTTTGCACAGTGTTTGGCACGGTATTTTGATTGCGTGGCATTTTTTGCTCAATATTTTTTGTGTAGCATTTTGCACCATGATTTCTGCGTGGTGTTTTTTGGATGGCCTTTTGTCCAGCACTTTCAGCATGGTGTTTTCCACAATGCGATTTCGCACAGTGTTTCTTTGCATCTCACCTTTTGCACGGCATTATTTTTTTTCATAGTGGTTTTTTGCCCAGCACGTTTTACGTGGTAGTCTTCCGTATCACAGTCTTGCACGACGTTCTTCTTGCGCTTCATCCTCCGTGTAGAGTTTTTTTGCACAGCGTTGCTCATGGCATTTTCGCACGGCATTTCACGTGGCCCTTTTTTCATGGCACTTTTTGCCCGGCGTTTTTGCGCATGCTGTTTTGCACGCCCTTTCCCCAAATCCCCCTCTCCCAGCCCCTCGCCCCACCCCACCAGGAGCGGCGGCTGGAGGCAGAAGGCAGAGCCGGTGCCTGGCGCCCCGGGAACCCCTATTGCTCCCCGGTTCTGGTGCGCAAAAAAGCCATCCGCAGCAAAGTCCTGCGCTCGGGGGCTTACCGGGACT
>NW_009703433.1:0-233 GCF_000703405.1 Apaloderma vittatum | reverse complement strand
CCCAGAGCCAGCCCCGGCCCCATTAGAGGACGGCTCCGTGGTAGGAAATGAGTTTGCAGGGCCTCAGTCCAAATTCCCATGGAAAAGCATCGAGGCATCGCGCGGCAGCCCAGCCCCGAGGGCTGTGCGGGAGCCAGACTGGGGCTAGCGACTCGTCCCACAGTCCGTGCATCCGTCCCTCCCAGCATCGCCTTCCTCTGGGCAGGGGGGTGTGGGGAGCCCATCTTGCAACC
>NW_009703432.1:0-5369 GCF_000703405.1 Apaloderma vittatum | reverse complement strand
CCCATTCTGCACCTTTTTGGCTTGTCCCATTCTGCACCTTTTTTGGCTTGACCGATTCCACGTGTAACTCCTGGAACAATTTGGAATTTAACAATATTTCTAAAGACTTACTTTTCAACCAGTGTTTGAACGCAGCCTTTCCACGAAGCCATCTGCAGGGCAAGGTCTGCTATTGCTAAAGCGAGCTGGAAAGGAAAAAGGAGACAAAAAACCCCACAGTTAAGCTCCTCTGGGCTGTAAGAGGGAACCTTAGTGAGGTTGGGGACTGGAATGCTGTCTGGAGAGGGATTTCCAAGAACACGGAAATCCCCTCCTCCCCGTTGCAGAGCGCAGGGAGAGAAAAGGAAAAAAAAAAAACCACAAAACCCCCATGAACAGCCACTTCTCCTCTCCAAACGAGAGGTTAAAAGCAAGCTGGGATGGTTCTACCCCCACGGGAGGACTCTGCCCCCTCACCTGGGTGACGATGACCGGCGAGAGGTCTTTCAAGTTCTGGATGTGGGAGAGCAAAGAGTCGCGTAAGGAGGCGTGGGAATCCGTGGGGAGCTCGTAGAAGGACGTCTGGATCTTCATCTTCATGGTCTGCGCCGCGAAGTAGCACGACTCGACATCCTGGCGGATCTGCAGGAGCTGGTCGGAGATCTCCCAGGCGTGCACCTGCGGGAGAGACGTTCCCCGCCGAAGGTTGGAGGAGGACGCCCAACCCGGCAGAAATAAAAAATAAAGAGGGTTTTTCTGGGGGCACACAGCAAGAAACCCCGGGGGAGGTTTTATTTTGCCCCCCACAGGGGCAAACGGGAGGAGGAGGACGGCACGAAGGTCTCCCCACGTCAAAATAACGACAGAACCACACGATCAGAGTCGCCACGCACGTCTAAAAAGCGCGGGTGCGCTCAAAAGCTTGGAAGAATCAGGGAATTATGAGAATTACAGAATCATTTGGGGCGGGGAAAAAAACCTTCAGGATCGAGTGCAACCATTCTGCAGCTCGGCCAGGCCCGTTTCGAAAGAAGATTTCACCCAAAGCCAAAGGTGAAAGCCAGACGTGGCAAAACACCTCCAGGTGGCACCTTCCAGCTCCGAAACCAGCACGAAAATCAGCCCTGATGGAAAATACAGTCACGGCCCCGGAGGACGGAGGATATTTCTGATTTTTTATTCTTTTTCTTTGTTTATCTCCTTTTTTTCCAAAAATTATCTCTGATGGAAAATAAAGTCACAGCCCCAGAAGACAGAGGATATTTCTGATTTTTCGTTCTTTTCCCTCTTTTTTCTCCCTCTTCTTTTTCAAGAATTATCTCTGATGGAAAATAAAGTCATGGCTCTGGAGGATAATTCTGCTTATTTTTTCTCTTTTTCTTCTTTTTTTATCTCTTCTTTTCCAAAGATTATCTGTGATGGAAAATAAACTCACGGCCCCAGAAGACAGAGGATATTTCTGACTTTTCATTCTTTTTCTTCTTTTTTGTCCTCTTCTATTCCAAAAATTATCTGTGATGGAAAATACAGCCACGGCCCCATCGGACAGAGGATATTTCTGATTTTTTTCTCTTTTTCTTCAGGGCAGACGGAACTTTTTGCCCATAAAAACTTCAAAAAGCGGAGGGAGGAAAAAAAAAACAAAACCAGGGAGGCATTTCCGATAGAAGCAATAATCTGCCCGCCCGGGAGCCGCCGCCTCCACAAAGGCGTCGGAATTAGTAACGGTCCCGTGATCGTTAATGAGCGGCGCCGCTAAACGAAGCGATTGGCACGCCTGAAATTCTCCTGCAGCGTCATCAGAAATGACGGGAAAGCCTCGAAGAGATGAAATTAATTAAGACGGCTGCCCGGGCTGCCAGTAGATACACAGGAAAAATCAACCCCGAGGATTTCTTAGCGTTAATTTTTGCGTGTGAGCACAGGATAATGAAGTATTTCCAAGATCTTCGACCGGATCACTTAAAAAAAAAAAAAGAAATCAAGTGAAGGGCGCCCTGCGGGGAGGAAGATGACGTCCCACAGCCATCAAGGCGAGTGAGGAGGATCTTTCCAAACCAGCTCAAGTCTTGCGGGTTTTGGGGTTTTTCACTAAAACCTCAGGACGTTAGAACTGAAAATATCCACGCAAAAAAATAAAAATCAAAGTAATTTTTAAATCATCCGCAAACGCAGCCTTGATGCGAGAACCTCGACGCGAAGAGCCTCGGCCCTGGAGCTGGGTGGAAATGGAGCTGGCAAGATGACGGCTGGGCTTGAGGACCAACAGTTGACCTTGAAGACCCGCGGTCAACCTTGATGACCAACAGTTGACCTTGAAGGCCCACGGTTGGTCTCCACGACCAACAGTTGACCTTGAAGGCCCATGGTCAGCCTTCGTGACCAACAGTTGACCTTGAAGACCCGTGGTTGGCCTTCACGACCAACAGTTGACCTTGAAGGCCCACGGTTGGCCTTCGTGACCAACAGTTGACCTTGAAGGCTCATGGTCAGCCTTCGTGACCAACAGTTGACCTTGAAGGCCCACGGGTGGCCTTGACGACCAACAGTTGATCTTGAAGACCCATGGCTGGCCTTCGTGACGCATGGTCAGCCTCGATGATCTCAGAGGTCTTTCCCAACCTTAATGATCCTGTGAAGATGCTCTCAGTGAGCAGAGCCGGGTGGTTTGTAGCAAGAAGGGAAGCCAAAAGAGGACCTCAAATTGAGGGGTGGAGACCACAAGCAGCTCTCGAAATCAAATAACGTGGCCTCTTCTGTTCAGACGCACTGCCCAGAGGCAGAAGGTTTTTAAGCAGGAGGACGCGTCTACCAGCCTTGGAGCAGAACCACCTCCCCAAACCACAGCACGTCCACACCAGAAACCTCCAGGAGCAAAGGGATCCTCGCCTTCCCCGGGGACACCTCAGCTCCTCTCCAGTCCATGCAGAAGGATCTCCTGCTGGCACCACACCACCTTCTGGCCCCGGGACAATGAAGCGACCACCCGTAAGGGAACGAGCTTATGTCAGCTCCTGAGGGGTCACTTCCCACCACCTCCTCCTCCAGGCCCTCCAACCACCAGAAGTGATGTCAGTGAAGATGATGAGGCCCTAGAGGGCCGGCAGTGGAAGGGCTGCCACATGTTTTGAGGGAGGAGAGCTCGATGAAGAACCGCCCAGACATCTCAAGAGCTGCCATGGTTTGATGGAGCGTGGCAGAAGACACCCTTGAAGATCCACGCTTTGACCAGCCAAGCTTTGGAGGTGGATCAGCCTCCCACAGAAGCGCCCGATGCGTCCCTTCAGCGTGGAATGTGAGGCAACGAGAGACTCGAGATGGGAAGGGTTGGACTAGAAGATCCTTGAGGTCTCTTCCGACCCGGTCTTCTGTGGTTCTACGGATTTAAGAAAAATCCAAGGAGTTTTGGCAAGGCATGTGTAACCAAAGGACGTGCAGGTGGCTCTCAGCAGCTGTGGAGCCGCTCCCAAAGCTCCAAACCCAGTTCAGAACAAGACGGTCACCAGAAACAAGCCAGAATTCAATCTCCTAGTCTGGAGAAGGAGGCCCAAAGGAAGAGGGAGGGATTCGGTGTCATTGGGTGGCGACATCGGAAAGTTTGTCCCACCTCGGCTTCGCTCGCTCCAGCTGACAATAAACAAGTCTTTCCGGAGAAGCCAACTTGAGACAAAGGAGCTTCCAGTCCCTTCAGCCCCAGCCAACACGCGAGCTCCTCCTCGCAGAACAAACTCTGAAGCACCAGCCAGAGGAGCTTCTACCACAGCCTGAAATTTTATGGGTCCTTTTTCAGACAAGGTCTGGCTCGAGCCCTGAAGATGCAGAAATGCAGGAGGCTTCACGCTTGAAAGGCGCTGCTCTTCCACTCTGGCTTCTCAACAAAGAGCTTTGGTCAAGAAGTAGCTCCAAAGGTCGTTAATTCCCAAGGCGAGGCAGCTGGTGAAGCCCCTCAGCTGCTGAGCAGCTCCTCCCCTGGGTCTCGTACGGGTTTTTGAAGGACGGTTCCAAGGCACATCACCACGCCGAGCTCAAGCAGCTTCAGGCAAAGGGAATACGCTCAAAGCCAAGTCTCCTTCCGCTCCTCAAGACTTGGGAGATGATTCACGAGGTCAGCAGAGGACTCCAGAAAACCCTAAACCTGAGAATAACTCCGGTTGGAAGCAGCAGACCTGGAGGTTTCTGGTCAAACCCCTTCGCTCAGAGCAGAATCGATTTAAATCAAGCCCGTTCAGGGCAGCTGTGAACGTCTCCAGGGATGGAGACCTCCTCAAACCTCTTTGCCCCAGAGTTTACCCACTCTGACCAGCACAGCTGGTTGACACCCTTGGACGTGTTTAAAAGCCGTCCAGACGTGATGCCCAGGGACACGGTTTAGAAGCGGGCCTGGTAGAGTCAGAGAACGGTCGGACCTGAGGATCTTGAAGGTCTTTTCCAACCATAACAATTGTACGATCTCTTCTCCCCCGCCAGCCCAGCAGACACATCCTTCTCTCTTCTCGGCCACAAACGGGCCAATTTTCTTGACGCATCGCGGTGAACGCTTCAAACACCCGGGACCGAACGTCACAGACACCTCGGGGCCGACACAACCTGGAGCATCTCGACGCCCGGGGAAAGAATGCAGCTCCGCCTCGGGAGGGCCGCCACGCTCCCCTCTCGGCGTGTCGGCACACGGATCCTCTCCTGGGCACTGGGGCGACCGGCGACAATTTTCCTTGGGAATCTGGAGGTTTCTCGTTTTTCCTGGCTCAGGAATTTCAGGTTGGGCTCAAGCCTGGTCGATCAGGACGGTTTGAGCGACGGTTTTGAGGTGGGTTTCTCCTCGCAGAGACAATCGGTCCCTCGGGTGTTT
Organism: Apaloderma vittatum; assembly: GCF_000703405.1. Lineage (NCBI taxonomy): Eukaryota > Metazoa > Chordata > Aves > Trogoniformes > Trogonidae > Apaloderma > Apaloderma vittatum. Next base: position 541 of record NW_009703432.1, on the reverse strand, counting down.
CGCGGCTCCTCTCTGTGCCCACGGCACCGACCACGAGGCGGAAGGGCAGCGAGGTTTTATTTTCCCTTCATAACAGCTTGGGAAAGGATTCCAACACTATTTCCAGCACGTTTTGGTTAGCAAACGGCGTTTGGGCATTTTCTTTTTGAAAAAAATAAAACCGATCAGGGGTTTTACTTCTACCCCATATTATCACGAGATTAATGTGGGGACAGATGAAAGGAAAAGCCGTATCGGAATCAGTCCCTGGCGACGAGCCACAGAAAATTTCCACCTCCTAGAAAGCACTTTTACGAATCAGCATTAAATCACAAACCAACCTACGCTTAGGAGGAAAAAACTTAATTTCTGGCACGGCTTTCCAATTACAGCCCAGCCTGTGGTAAACATCTACCTCTAAACTCCCTGCCCGCAAAAAAATAAACCAGCAGAAAGGTCTTTCCATCCCAACGTGAATTCCTGGTGAACGTTCTGTGACTGCTCATCAGCAAACTTCTCCCCAGGCGCGCCCCGAATCCTCCGGCCGCGCCCCACGACCCCA
>NW_009703431.1:0-26436 GCF_000703405.1 Apaloderma vittatum | reverse complement strand
AGGCATTAAGCACCTCAGCATTTTCCATATCGGTGGTCACAGTGCTTCCCTCTGCATCCGACAAAGGATGTCGGTTTCTAAGGCGCAAAGTTTATGAACATCGGTTTTCAGTGGCTTAGCATTGCCAAGTTCAGGGTGTTTAGCAGGATACTTCCTGGTTTGCGTCTTGCCTGAGGCTAAACATTTTGATGTCTTTGAGGCTCACCTTGTCCCATCTGTTCCCAGAAGTGAAGCTGGAGCGAAGAAGGGATTGGCTTACCTGTTCTAAAAAGACTCTGATGTGTGTTGGGTTTTGTTTCAGGATTTGTCTGGGCCTGAAATCTTTATTTTGAGAAGGAGCCTCTTGCTCTCATCATGCTGATCAGTTTGTACTTAGGCTCTGAGAAGGCCCAATTTGTACGTGTCCTCTTACAACTTGCCTGGTAAAATCTCTGAGGATTTTGGTGCTGCATGTTCATGAGACGTACCTGTATCAGGACTGCGTGTAACAGTTGTGCAGAACAACTAAGCATGTTAATTCAGGATTTGGATGTGTGTTTCCCCTAACAGCACAGTATCTGTTTTAGTGCGTGTGCTCTTCCTTTGGAGGAAAGTTGGGCTTGTAAGAGAGCAGGCAAACTTTGGCCCGTACACCAGTCCCGGCATAGAGGGTACTTGGGAGATGAGCTGAAACAAGACCTGTTGCATGGTAAAGGAGGGTGATTTCAGTAGAACGTGGTTCTGAGACATAAATTCTTTTCCTGTGTTGCCCACAAACATCCTGGGCAGCATTGGGTAGTTAGCTTAAACTACACTCTCATGGGGGATCATTGCCTGCTTTGACTGTCAGTTTTTGTACCCATCCTAAAAGTCTCTGAAGATGCAAAAAGTTTCTGTGGCTGCACTTACTAAATGAGAGCTGTAGTTTACACATAGGATACCCCATATGAAGCTAGAAAGCTCCGAGAAGAGTGCCAAGAAAACATTGGTCTTGGGCACTTCTAATGGGACACACAAAATCACCTTAAATTTCTTTCAGGACCAGAGGGTTCTGGTAATATGTGGAAGATATCATCTCCTCATACCATATATGTGTTGTGAAATATTTGGATGATGTTAATGATCAACACTGGAAAAACTTAGGAACAACTCTGTATTTGAAGGTGTTCTCATAATTAGATTATTCCCATGTACATGTTTTGGGCAGTTAATTATATTTATATAATAAAAAACTATTTTGTAAAATCATACAAGTAGCACTGTCTTGTTAGCTTCTAGTTGGAAGTTGAAATTTATACTGGGTTCAGAGGTTCAGAAGAGTATGGAGCTGGCTTGTCCCCAACACTTACAGGAACGACGTGATAAAATACAGTTGAAATACTTCATTTTTTCTGCTGGTTTACCCCCAGGGCCATTTGGTCTATAAGCAAGGTCTGAGGATATGTAGCAGGACTAGATTTTCAGTGCTTAATTCTTAGTATTGGCAGAGGCAGTTGGGATAATTCTGTGCTGTGATCTGATCCTGCAGTAGAATCATGGTCATTATGTACTGCATGGATGTGTTAGTGCTTACAATAATTATTCATGATGAAGCTAATTTGTATAATGGAATTAATAATTTTTTTTGTCTCAATTTTTTCCGTAAGCGTATTGAGAGAAGAAATGTCTCACTTAAATTCAATTCCCCTTTGCTCTCTAATCTTTCTGTAATAATTATTATGGGTGAGGAAAAGGAATCCAGCTGCAGAGTGACATAGTAGCTGCCTTACAAATTTTACACTTTGTAAATGCTACTTTGAAATAATTTGTGTGATTTGTAACATTAAATACATGTTCAAATGTTTGCAGAATTAGAGTTTTAATAATGAAGTAGAAAGATAAATGTAAGTTTGAGCCCAAATATGTCTTAATTAGATAGAGGGGAAGTTACAGCTTTAAGTCATAGTTTAAAAACACAATAAAACTTTGCTATTATGCCACAGAGATGCATTTTTATAGATACATATTTATATAAATACATGAAAGTGCATATATAAGTATGCATCTAATATATATATGGATACTATCTAAATAACAGTAAATAATTGACTATTTAAATATTTCTTCACTTTTATTTGTAGCATGTGAGAAAATGGATATAACAGGATATTGCAGGGATCTAATAAAGATACTTGACCAAGCTGAAAGCATGAGTGAAAAACTAACCCCACTGAAATTAATCGATGCGTGGTCTGGGAAAGGCGTTTCAAAATTCAGGGTGGCTGAAGTTACTCCACCAAAACACCCTCGAGAGGAGCTGGAGAGAATTGTTGCTCATTTACTGCTGCAGCAGTATCTCAGGTATGTAAGATGACTATTTTTTCCTTTTTTAACATCTAGTAGCCACTCTTTTCACTTTTATGTTACTTCTGTATGTTATTAATAAATACACTTTGTGGTCTCTGTTTTAGCCTTCGTTTCAGATGCATTTAACGTGTTTTAAAACTACCTCAAAAGATTTCTATATTTCTGCTTAAAAATTTTAAAACACAAGTTGGAAATGCTGCATGTCATGCAATTTTAGAAAGATGAGTTCTTCTATGTTCAGGTTGAACCTTTAGATCTGCATCAGACTTCATTTTGGAGAAGTCTGCTGTTTGTACAGAGTCTCATTTACATTCCACGGGGCTGTCTAGGTGAAGTCTAAGTCAGGACAAGCTGGTTAATGTGGAAAATGGTGCTCAGAAATTTTAAGAAAGTGGAGTGAAAACAACGATGCTTCTTTTGTAACTTGTTGTATGGGCCGAAACAGGCAGGACACGGGAACAACCCCAAACCACGGCTGAAATGCAAACAGTAGATTTATTCTCTTTACCTGAGAATCTGAAGAATCTTTGCAGCAGCACCCGGATGAGGCAGAGAGGCAGCGATCACACGAGCAGCACGACAAGCAGCAGCGCAGGCATAAGGAGATCTCTCCTTGTTAGAAAGCATGTGGCATTTATCCCACTGCTGTGTTATGTTTTACTCGCTGCTCTGCCTGAGTTCCCAGGACTCGCGCAATAGCTTTGCAGGGCAGGAACGTGAGAGGTGCCCCCGCATCTCTCCCAGGCCTCTGGTATCTAAGTGCGGGTGTGCTGCTTGCTGAGCACACGAGGCCAAGCGGCAATCCAGTGTGATGTGTTTTCCAACACCTCAGGCTCAAGTCTCTTGAGTGTACGTGCAGTCTTCCTTGCCAATCTTCCCTTGTATCCCTACAGCTGTCCTGTCTGTCTGGTATGTGTTTTGTCTTTTCATATGTTTTTAGAAGTTCCAAGAACATGTACAAATCAAATATGTAATCCCTTTATTTTTGTCTTAGTATTTTTTGACATTTATTTGTACAACTGACTTTTTATACTCTTAAGAGGGTGAGCAGATGACTTCTTACATCTTTCTTGCCCTCATTTTCAAGTATATATTCCAACACATTGATGTTCATCAATGATTTGGGTGAGGGGATAGAGTGCACCCTTAGTAAGTTTGCAGATTACATGAAACTGTGTGGAATTTTCGATCTGCTTGAGGGTAGGGAGGCTCTACAGAGGGATCTAGATAGGCTGGATTGCTGGGCCAAGGCAAATTACATGAATTTCAATAGGGGGCAAATGCACTTTGGCCACAACAACCCCCAGCAGCGCTACAGGCTTGGGGAGGAGTGGCTGGAGAGCTGCCAGGCAGAGAGGGACCTGGGGGTGTTGATGGACAGCAGCTGAACATGAGCCAGCAGTGTGCCCAGGTGGCCAAGAAGGCCAACGGCATCCTGGCCTGTGTCAGGAATAGTGCTGTCAGCAGGAGCAGGGAGGTGATCGTGCCCCTGTACTTGGCTTTGGTGAGGCCTCACCTCGAGTACTGTGCCCAGTTTTGGGCCCCTCACTAGAAGAGGGACACTGAGGTGCTGGAGAAGGTACAGAGGTGGGCTACCAAGCTGGTAAAGGATTTGGAGCATGTGTTGTTGTTGTACATTGACATGTGTGTGTTTTGTATGTGTGTAAAGGTCAACAAACTGAGTTAAGTGCTGACCAGACGTGTTCTAAATTAACTGGCTATGCACTTGAAATAGATGAGCAGAGTCAAGCTGCTATTTGGAGCATCTATCAGAAAGGTTAATATGTTCAGTTTTACCCCTCTGTAGTCTAGCCTGTCTTTGTCTCCAGCTTTTCCTTATATTACTGATTTAATTTATGCAGGGAAGACTTCAGCTTCACGGCATTTGCTACAATATCTTACCTGAAGATAGGGCCAAAAGCAGGTCTCCTGGAAAACGAGGCACACGTCATAACTATAGAAGGGATGACAAACAAAAAAAGTGCTTACAAGGTATTTATATCTGTACTGACTTGGTATATAGACATCTTTTCCATTATAGTTTGTTTCGTATCTGTCAATATATTTTTCACAGTAATGCAATCAACAGAGTTTAAAATACACCTCGTAAGTATCTCCTGTCTTGTGTGGGAATGCTGGAAAAGAAGCAAAACAACGTTAGAATTTTAATAGGATTGTTTATAACTTACAGGACAGACTATCTCAATCTTCAAATTCAAAAAGAAGCAGAGAAAATGATCAGGCTATTTCAAAGACTGTCCAAGATTCAGTGGTGAAGAAGTCACAGAAACATAAACAGCCTAACTGTGGTTCTAACTTGAAAACAAAGAAGCTTAAGCTTCAGGCAGGTGGAGATGACCAACCAGTACTTCTCGACTGAGTTTCATGGACTACATTTAGGATCTAATCATGTTTGCTTCTCCATGGACAGTGCAGTGTGTAAGTTCACTTCTTGTTTTACTGTTTTGGTTATTTTATGTGCTTTTTTAAAAATAAAAAAAAAAACGAAGGAAACAAGTATCTTCAGAACTATCAAATCCAGAAGTAGTCTAGTAGTCAAGGGCAAAATTGCTTCATGTCAAAATAACTGCTGTATATCTTACAATACAGCAATGACTACAGAATGTAAATGGTTAACCATGTTGCCTTTTTAATCTTTTGAAAGTGTACAGTAACACTATGGCAGTCTCACAGGCTGGGAGGGACTTTGGGAAATTGCCTAGTCCAACCTCCTGTTCAAAGCAGATCCAGCTGTAACAGGGTGCTCAGGGCTGTGTCCAGTTAAGTTTTGGCAATCCCCATGGATGGCGATTCCACAACCCCTCTCACCACCTGTTACAGTTTTGACCACCTTCATGACCAAAGAAAGAAAAAGAATATTTCCTAGAGCTAATTGATATCTCCTATGTTGCAACTTGTCTGTTGCCTCTTGGGCCACGACTGGGGTGTTCTGAGAAGACTCTGACCCTGCTGCTGTTGTGCTCTTCCATTAGAGACTTGAAGACAACAGCAAGATCACAGCAGTCACACCCCTTTCCCCCGGCTTTTTTTTCCCTTAAGCTACTTTCTAAGCAGTCTAACCCCAGCCTGTACTGTTGTGCAGTGTTATTTCATTCCAGGTGCAGGACTTTGATTTTGCTTTTGAGATCCCCATCATCCTGTGTGTCCAGCCAGTGTAAATCCCTCTGAATAGCAGTCCTACCCTCCAGTGTATCAACCGTTCTCCTAACCTTGGTATCCTCTGCAGACCACCTGGAGCACACTCCATCCCTGTACGTAGACTGTAAGTGAAATAAATAGTGCTGGCCATGGTATTGATCTGTGAACGTTGCTACTAGTAGATGGCCACCAGTTGGACTTCGTACCATGGATCCCAACTCTTCAAACCAGGAAGTCCAAACAACTTTCTTACCTACCTAGTATGTTTATCCAGTCTGTATCTTACTGACATATTTACCTCTAAGGGATTTATAGATCACATCGAAAACCTTGCTAAAGTTGAGGTTTGTGTTATCCATTGCTACCCCCTAATTCACGCAGGCAGACATCACAGTCAGTCTGGTTGATCCGGTATGCTTTGCTTCTGACAGATCTAGCTGGCTGCTCCCGATCACCTCCACGTGTCTGAAAATGTCTTTGGGGGTATTTACTTTTTAAGTTTTCTGAGGTGAAGCTGCCTGGCATGTAATTTCATAGATCCTCCTTGTCAAAGATGGGTGAGATTTTGCCTTTTCCCAGTTGTCAGGAACCTCCCTCAGTCTCCCAAGTCCTTTCAGAAATGTTAGCACTCTTGCACTGACCTCCCCTGGCTTCCTGTGTCCCTCAGTGTAGCCCATCCAGTCTTGAGTACAGACTGTCCTCAGGCTTGGGCACCTGGGAGGTCTGAGGGAAAACCTTACCAGTGAAAAGGAGGCAAAAAGCGTGAGTACCTCAGTCTTTTCCATCTCCTGTATCACTACCTCTCTAAGCAGTGGGACCATACTTCCTTACCCTTCCTTTTGCCACTAAGGTACTTAAGAGAAGCTCTTCTTACTGCTTCTTACGTTTTTTGCTAGTTCCCTCTCCAGCTGAGCTCTTACATTCCTCTCTCCCTCCCTCTGTGCTCAGACAGTGTCTGTTCTGGATATCTTCTACCTTCTGCCTCCTTTTTGTGTTTGAGCCAGCTGAGGATTGCTCTGTTCACCCATGCTGGCCTTCTGCCATGCTTGCTTAACCTTCTGCACTTAGGAATAGACTAATTGCATTTTGAGGAGATTGTGGTTTGGAAATCAAGCAGCTCTTCTGACCCCTTTTACCTTCCAGGGCAGTCTGCCTGGGATCCTGACAAGCAGATCCTTGAGCAACCTGAAATCTGCTCTCCTGAGGTCCAGGGTAGGGTTTCTACTATGTTTTCCTCACTTCTTTGTTGAGTTTAAAACTCAAACCATACAGTCACTGAGCAGCATTCTGGGATCAGGGCACCTAGTAAGAAATGAACATGTTGATGTCTCAAGTCAGGTTGGCAGTGAGGGCCTCTGTCCCCCACAGGAGGGATTCTCATCCTGCTTTTCTTCATTGTGTGAACACTTGACTCAGGCTCAGCCGGCATCAGTGCATCCTTTGGTGGAGTTCATCTTCATCTTTCTTGGGGCACTGCAGCTACTCTGCAGCATTAGAGCTGCAGGTGGAAAAGGAGCCCTTTTTGTGTTGCTGGAAGCAAAAGGTTTACAGCCTTCCCTCATGTGGGAGCCTCCATCCACTGCTCCTGGGAGGGTAGTCTTAAGGGTTCCTCTTCTTTGCAGCACAGGACTTGAGTGGTCCTTAGCTCTGCATTATCTCTGTGAAGACCCTGTCACCTCCTGTTCCTCCCAACTGCTACACAGGTGACTCACCTCCTTCACCCAGCAGCTGTGCACTGCAACAGACCACAGCTCCTGCTGGTGAGGCTGTTGTCACCAGCCCCAGGGAGAGGGACACCAGGTGTCCAGAGACTTGGGCTGCTGCAGCAGCCTTCCTCTGGAGCCTTGTGCAGGCCAAAGCCTTGGCTGTGCCAGTAGCAGTTGCTCCAGCCCACAGGGACATCACCATTGGTGCAGTTCTAAGCAGAGGGATGCGGCCCATTTCTGCAGTGCTTACACCTCCTCTGGCCTACTGGAGTGTATTTTACTTCAGCAGGGCATGGTTACATCACTTTTCACTTGTGGAGATTTTTGTGAAAGATTTTATGTATTTATCCCTTTAAAGAGCAACCTGTCTCTTTTGACTCACCTATGATTCCTTTCATGTAGTGTCTTGGTTCTGTCAAGGAAAGAAAGACAGTGCTTCCTGCTGCAAATATTCTTACAAAGTGGTGGCTGATGGCAGCTAAATGCCTGTCTGGGTGAACACTGAGTCTGTTTCTCTGTAATACACAGGTTCAATGCAAGCTTAGTGAAAATCATAATAGTTGAGAGAAGATGGTAAAAATCATGCAGGATTACAAAGTAAGAACACAACAGAAGATGGAAGCTGTCTTTAAGACGTTTCACAAGTAATGGGAATTTGATAATTCAGAAATTGTGGTAGGATTTTAATTCTGAGACTTGGAATTAGAATGAAAATGATACTTTTTTTTTCCTTTTATTTCGTAGAAAATGAGAAAAATATATATATTCAAAGTTGAACTCTTGTCAGGACTTGAGATTGAACAGGGGAAGACCTTAATGTACTAGGTGCAAAGGGATAGGTAAAAAGAACAAGGACAAGAGGAAATGGCTTCAAGTTACACCAGTGGAGGTTTAGGTTAGACGTTAGGAAAAACTTCTACACTGGAAGGGAAAGACTGGAACAGGCTGCCCTGGGATGTATTTAAAAGCCATCTAGATGTGGTGCTCAGGGACATAGCTTAGAAATGGACCTGGGAGAGCTGGATAAAGGTTAGACTTGATGGTTTTGAAGGTCTTTTCCAACCACAATGATTTTACAATTCTATGCTAAGAATGTTTGAGCTACTACCCTGCTGTGTTTGGAAAAACACAAGCTGCTGCAGAAAGCCTGGTGTTTGGTAAGCTGCCAGGCCTTTTGCTGCTGCTTGGTGCCTTTGGTTCCACTTGCGTTGGTCAGAATTGGGAGCAGGAGTAGCTGGGGTGGGGGAAAAGCCCTGAAAAGCAGCTCTGTTCACACTTCCTGAGCAGTGACAACTGCTGGGCTTTCATTTTGTTCATGCTTAACCTTTAAGCAGTGTTTAATCTCAGAAATGCAGATGTTGTGGTCATGCTACTTATTAAAAAGTAGACTTGACACTCTTTTTCCAAACAAGGAGCAAACCATGTGGTTTAGCCCTGCTCCACGTTCAGACAACGCAGAACATGGAGCAGCCCAGCTGGGAAGAGACCTTGCAAGATCTGATCCGACCTCTTGTGGCAAAAGAAGCTTAGATGAAATTATCAGCACCTTGTCCAGTTGTCTTGATAACCTCCCATGACGAGGACTCCACTGTTGCCCTGCAGAGGTTGTGCCAGTGGTTGGTTCTCCTCACTGTGGAACAACTTTCTTAAATTGAAATAAGCCTGAAGACGTGCCTGAAATGTTCAGAACAGCTGATGTTTTTCAGAACAGGCAAGTGTTTGGGTGTATTAAAAGCTTCTTTTGCAATGGAGGGCTTAATATAAGCTTTCTTCCATTCCTTCTTTTCCCAGTCAAGAAGTACTTATGGTTACATAATCAGTATCCTCTGAAATTAGTTATTTAAAGTGCGTCAACATTGTTTTATTTGCTCAGTCCTACCTACTGCAACATGTAATTTTTCTTTCCATGCCTAAGCTGACCTGTAAGGACAGCACATCCTACTAGCTGAACTGCAGGTGTTTGATGCCAAGGGTCACTGAAGAAAATTCTTCAGCTACAGAATTTTTTTCTGCCTTCCATTTTAGCAGGGACAATATTTAACTGTATGTGAAATAGAAATATATACTTGTTGACTTCCTTTGATAAGCATCAGTGTTTCCAGTAACAAGTAACTGTGCTGCCAGAGTGGCAGCTACTGCTGACTTCAGGCATTGCTTAGGCACACACAAGGTGGAATGCTACATTAGATTTATTCTTCTTCTTTTTAATATCTTAGTGATCACTGGCTGCTAAGGCAACTTCAAACTCATAATAATTGTAAGTTCTGGTAGGTTTCATACTGGATTCGCCCCGCAGATATTCAGATGTATACCAACTTAAATATAAAACAAAAATGATTAAGAACGTGGTCACCTTTATTTTCCTGGTAGAATCTTATCAGTGACTAAAGCTTATTAGCATTTCACCCACTGTTTAACTGAAACCTTTGCTAGAAGTGGAATTTATTAATTTAATTGAAGTCACTCTCTTAAAAAATAATGAAGAGTGACTTTCTGGGAGAAGTCTCAGTATGTACTGCCAACTTTGTATTTAGTGAAGTAGACCAAACTCCTGTGTAGCAATTGTAGAACAAACCCAGAAACTGGTATGAAACCGGACGGCACTGTGGAATACAGAGAGGATGCTACGGAATAGCTTCAAGTGTCAGGCTTTATCACCTAGGCACTCCATTATGCCTAGCAAATCAAAAAGAAATTACTTTTCTGAAGCAACCCTGTACCTATACATCAGTATTATTCAAGTCCAACTTAACAGGAGATATTTTAATAGTAGGTATTTTGGCACTAGTTACCACAAGTCAAATTGGAGTTCAGTACCTGCAAAAATAAATTCCTTCCTGGAACCAGTACACATTTACTTCAGAAATAGAATTATGGGAAAGAAAAAAAAAATAACAAAAGGAGAGAGGGCAAGATGGATGCTTTATAAGTGCAACCCACACTCCAGGTAGGGAGAGCTCAGTGCCCTGAGCCCTACAGCTGCCCTCTGTTAATGTGAACCAGCTGGCAAGAGATTGGACCATTAGCTAGCACTGGAGCTCAGGGTGCCAGGGGTCTACCACCCTGCACCTAAGCAAGTGGGTTTAGGAAGCAGGGGCTTTCCCACACCACCCAAGTCTGGGGGCAGCTTTTATTTTCTTTTAAAAAGTAATGGCCACCTCACATTCAGCTGAGTGCAGTGTTACCTCAACAGCACAGTGATGCCCACTTTGTAAGACTCTTCTCAAGTGCTAGATGAAAATTCTGCCAACACTAAACCAGTTGCTTTTGTTGCTGCATTTCTACACAGATTAATTCAATTTGCTGGTCAGTATTTTGACAAGATCAACACAGAATCTTAACAAGGAATTGCATCTATCCCTCATTTCTCCTAATCCTAAAAAAAAAAAGTTTTTAAGACTTACTACCCAGTGTCAAAACTTTATACAAAATGGAAACAGGGTTTTGTTCAATCAAAATAATCTTCTATGTCAATATCTGGATTCAGGAGATCTTCACCATAGGCTGAAAGATCCATCTGATTTAAAATTAAGTTCTCAAAGGTTTCTTCCAAGTCTGTTTCACCGATAAGCACAGCTCCCATCATTCGGCCATTCTGCATCACTGCTTTAACATAATCTTGTCCCTTGGTACATCTCAGCAGCAGTTCATGGTCTGAACTCAAACCTTGAGCATTGTATTTTCCCAAAACCACCACCTACCAGAAAGAAAAAGAAAAACCACCCATAAGAACATTGTAGCAGCTTTTAGTATTTCTACTGGTAAGTTCTAAGCTTCCAAAAACTGATGTATTTGGCACTGAGGAACCTTGCCCCTTCATTAGCTTACAAACCCAAGATAGAATTCAAAATCTTCACCTTGAAATACCAAACACAAAACCCAACGATGAGCCAGTTATCATGCTGAACTGTGCTGAATTTATCCATGAACAGAAACTTCATGAAATGGAATATATATAGAGATGCAAAGTAGATGAGGTGTCGTTCATCAATTAAAATCTGTAATATCTCTGTAAAGGTCTTTGCCCTCTTCAGTTTCAGCATTTGAGGTTAGTATGAATGGAGAAAAAGCTAAACTGAGATTAATTATTATATAGAGAAAAAAACTGTTTTGTCAAAGCATCTGCTCGGTGTGAGCAATTGCATTTAAGTAAACAGTATGTGTTACGCGGCGGTTTAAAGCTGTTAGACTGTATTTACCTTACCTTGTAATTGAAAAATTTTGTAACATGAGCAAATAGTTCAAAGCAGAAATCTAGATCGATAGATTCTCCTGAAGTGTCTGCTGCCATGCATTTTGCTGCATACCACCCCATCTGCCTAGCTTGAGTCCACAGTCTCATCTAAAAAAAATAAAAAGATTTAAAAATACAGATACATGTCACTGTGCAAAGACTGACAGCCACTGTTCCCACCGATGCATGCTTTATATTTTCATTACGCTCAGAAAGCCAGAACAGCCTGGCTTTCAGCCACATGGATAAAATTATCTCTCCTCAACAGACCCAGGATTATCTAGTTGTTTGCTTTATTCTGCTTCAATTAAACTTTCTTTTCTCCCATCTGTGTAATAGCATGTAATTTATTTTGTAAATCAGGCAGCTGCTGAGTGTGCAATCGTGTGATTTGATTTACCTGATGCCACACTGGACTGGGTTCCCATGATGCTGTGCAGATATCTCCGGCTGCATAGATATCCGGCAGGGATGTGTGCATGTGTTTATCTACTTTAAGGCCTCCATCTTCACTGACAGCAAACTAAAGTATTTGCACAGATCAGAAATAAGAAAAATAATTATTTAAGCTAAGTAATTCAGCTTCATCCACACTAAGCAGTCACCTCATTTGTTACTTTTTAAAGGCACCATCTTAAAAATTCAGTAAATTCAATTTTCAGCTTAATCAAAACATCTGAAGATATAAAATGTATGAATAAATCCTACAAGGACCCAGCAATATGTTCTTCTGAATGTCATGCAGCAACAGAGAAAAAGGTTGTTCAGTGTAAACAACTGATGGCTATTCATTCTCCCAGCTAATCTGGCTCAGGTAAGATCAATAACCACAGAAGACAGATGCTGCTCAAACCTCACAATCTCAAGACTCCGTCTTTAAGGGAAGAAAACAGCTGCCCTGAAGACTGCCCTAATGAAGAATTTTTCTCAACTGTCTACATATTATGTTTGCGACATTATAATGCAGCCGTCCCCCGCATAATTTTTCCTGAAGCTTCTCAAACCTAGAACTCTTCAAATACGCAAACACAAAATCAGCCTACAAAAGCACAACTTCCTGGCAATCTCTGCATTCTTTTCTCACTAAGTTTAAGAACAGATCAACATTGTGTTTTACAATGGCCTTCACATACTATTTAAAGTATCTCAAACTCTATGTCTTAAAAAAAAGAGCTCAGAACAGCATTACATACTGAATAAAACTATTTCAACACAGGACTATCCAGGGTGGTGGGACCTCTGTGGTAAGATACAAAGCATTAAGCATCATTACTAGAACACAGGACAGGTTTTTAAAATATTATTACTGATACTTGGGCAGGGAAGTAACAGAGCTTGTTGAAAATTTCAAATGACCCTACAGATGTTACAGGGACATCTAGTCTTAAGAGTTCATTTTGTATTTTTGCCAGAAAACAGTACTGCAAATACCTAATTACTAATCTAACACTGTAGCTTAGGCCTTGAAATATTTCGTGGCTCAACATCAGAGGTATGTTTCCATAATTTTCTTCTGCTTTATTCAGAGGACAGCAGTTTACTTCGTAATCAGAATGAACCACAAAACACCAAATACCCTAATGCACCAGAGTTTCACCTAGGAAAGAGTTAATTCATTTTCTTCATAGTAGCTTGCATGGACCTGTGTTTGAGATTTTTGATGAAAACTGTGCTGATGCACAGGGATGTTGCAGTTGTCACTGAGCAGTGCCCACGCAGAGGCAAGGCCTCTTCTGTTTCTCGCCCCAGCCCAGCACACCAAGGCTGGGGGTGCACAAGAAGCTGGGAGGTGAAACAGCCGCCCCAGCCGATTCCACCTGACCAAAGCAATACCCCAAACGACAAGATGTGCTCAGCAAAAAAAGCTTGGGGAAACAAGAGGAAAAGGGGGTGCTTCCTAATTACCATGTTTGTCCCCCCAAGTAACGGTTACACCTGTAAGCCCTGCTTTCCTGGAAATGGTGAAACATCTTGCTGATGGGAAATAGTGAATTAATTCCTTACTTTGTTCTGTTTGCATGCACAGCTTTTGCTTCGTCTAAACTGTCTTTATCTCAGCCCATGAGCTTTCTCACTTTTAAACCTGCCGACTCTCTTCCCCCCCGTCCCCCTGTGGAGAGTAAGCGAGCTGCTCTGTGGGTGGGGTGGGGCTGGGGATAAACCAGACACCTGGTGTGGAGACAGAATGATCTCAAGGCCTGAAAATTCACACAGCTGCTATGAACTCTGTTATCACCACCCACGTTTGGAGGCTGATTCCAAGTATGGCTTCTCTCCATGAATACAAGCACCTTTGTAGCCCTGTTTCCCAGATGAAGAATATTGGAAATAGCTGCTTCCTTCCCAGGAGGAAATTTTAAGATTTGTAAGATAAGAATACAGGGCAGAATTAACACAAAAACTATTCTGAATTCTTGTCACGTTAAATGATTATACACATGTTCTTCCCTTTGTATAGGCTTCATGTTAACTGTACATTGTATACATACTCTGTGTCAGTACACAAGGAACAACATAAACTTGAATTTCGTTGGTGGTCTTGGCTTATTATGTTGGATATTTCCAATTTCAACATACCTGTCTTATTTTGAAAGGCTGTACAACACGCAAAACTTTTAACAATCAGTGTTTCATGTCAGAATAGACATGTAAACCAGCTGAAAAAGCTTATTTCACTTTCCTTAAAAAAACACTTTAAACTTCAAAAGAAATCAGTATACTTACATCATTGCCATGAAGAAATATTTTGATGTTTGGCACAACCCCAGTTGCACTGACAATGAAATCGCATCCATAAATTTTTCCATTAGTTAATTCCACATACACAGGCCATAGCACTGAAAAAGGGGAAAATTTTGCCCTGAGAATGTAATCAACAGAAGTTATTTTATTAATTGTGTCTTACAATTAGATATGAAATAACAAGAAGAAAAAAAATAATTTTTTGATGTATCTAACTGATTAGGTAGGGAAAAATGTTTTTTTTTTAAAATAATTTTTTTAAAAAAGATCAGAGGTTACCCATAACATTTCTTACCTTCACTCAGGACTAAGAAAAAAATGATATTTTGGAGCTTCCAAGTCCAATTATTAAGTTCCAAGTCCTATTATTAAATTTCTCTGGAATTTGCCTAAATCAAAGCCCTCATTTGTAGGGAGAAAACAATGTGTTCTGCCACTGCTTCCAACCCATGGGATGTTCTCTGAAGTATGCAGTTGCCAAATATCCGTTCAGATATAAATTTACAGATACACAGGAAATGCCTCAAAAGCAAAAGGAATATCAGAAGTTTGACTTCCTAGAATCTTATGGTGGAATTAACTGGCTATGATTCAGTGGGATTTATAGATAGAATTATCCATAATCCTGTCTTTGACGGATTACTTCAGTTTTGACACTAAGTGTTTCAGATTTTTTTTACTTCGGTTTTAACTCAATTATTAATATACATATTTTAATATACATAATATATTAATATACAATTTTATTGGACTGTCACAAGGATGGAATATTCTGCGTACAGGATTTAGGTGACTTTGTGGAAAACAGGACTAACCCATAACATTTTGTAATTTAATTGTAGCCCATAAATCATATTCTCAAGTACTATAAACTGCTAGAGCTTAATTTGATTTATAGAAATAAAGGATTTAGCTTCCAAATCTGTATTTGTTCTAAAAGAGGAAACAACGGGAAAACACGCCCCAGCATTGCTTTATCTTCAAAATGTAATATCTAATTAGCACTGGCACTTACCCTCATCTGGTTCTGCATTTTTGTCTTCCTTAGGAAAAGCCAAAGAAGTCTGCTGTAGTTGTATAAATTCTTGCTGTAAGTGTATTTTCTTTACTTCACATAGTATTTCAATATGTACTTTATGAGAAAACTAAAGAAAGATTGATATTTGTAAACATAATGATTAGCAATAACAATATTTTCAATAGCAGATATACCTTCACTTTAATTAAGATTACTAAACTGGGAAAAAACTCCTCGTCCTAAAGCACAATACCTTAGCTAGGTTCCCACTCTTTTTTCCTTTTTGGCACAGATCTAACCACAGCAAATCACAATTTACCTGCTTTTTCAGCAGATATCTGATGTTCCTTGAAATTCCATGACAATTTATAATATAATCAAGTTCCTCTAAGTTTAGAGGAAGAGACTTTGAAACTTATCAAGAACAGAAAAAAAAAAGTAAACTCATCTTTTCCTTCAGGATTCCAAATCCTTCCTTTTTTATATCATGAATTAAATTCCGATAATGAGTTTATGTTTAAATGCTTTAAAAAGAAAATACATCTGCTGAATATTCTAAGCATCCTTTAGTTGGTATTGTAATGCCATCTCTCTAGAATCTAAGACTACCTAACAGCTAATATATTGACAAATAAAAAACTGATTTAAAAAAGCAGCTATGAAACATGAGGATTTTTACTTAATTTAAAACACAGATTAATTTAAAACATGGAATTTTCCATCTTGCTCATGTAAACTAGTGACTTAGAATTTCATTATCTACTGTGACAGGAGACTGATGTTCCCTGTACTTCTGTACAACTCTTACCATCCTATTTTTCAGATACGAGAACATACTTATGGCAGCTAAAATCAGGACAACGCTGCTTCTTGTTAAAGCCAGGACAGACACCAGCCCTACAGAAACATTCAAGCCTCAGTCTGAGGAGCAAACTGCTAAAACTGCACCAGTGGATCGCCATCAGTCACTTTTTTCCTGGAGCAGCATATTATTCTATTTGTGTTATCATATTTTGCTGTTTAATTCTGACAGAACAGGAGAATCAATTCGAACATTTTATTTTTCTTACAATTCTGAATGTGGCGTTTCCTGTTTCACCATCCTTACCCACCTAAAACAACTTTTATACAAAATGTATAAGCAAGATTATGACCGTACCTCTTTAGTCCCTTTAAGGTGTAAGCCCTCGTGCCAGTCGGGGCCTAAGGCACTGCCCAGTCTGTCAGGTGCTGCTACAGGTCTTTCTCTTTCTTCACCTCCTAAAGGAAAGAGATGAAGAACAGGAGAGTTGGCATGCATATATAGGATTCAGAGCAAGGATTCTCAATTAAGGGAAATAAGACATGGTTGCCAAAAGGGAGAACAAAAGCGCATGATGTCCCAGAAATCAGTAATTTGCAAACTAATCAGGCTCCAAGCCAGTATTTTTACACCTCTCAACTTTATGCTTTCATTACTTTATCTCCAAAACAACCATCGCATGGTTTGGTGCCTCCATGACCCTTACAAGCCGGACAGACTGCAAGAGCGCCAGGGTTCTGGAGACCCACCAGAGACTTAGTTGCTTAATACCATTGCTGGTATTTAAATTGATGCTCCTCTGCTGGCAAATGCGCTCTGTCCCCTCCATTGCATGCAAGTACAAATTCTAACGTGCCATCATACAGAGGAAAAACGTTGGGTGCTGTTTAATGGTGTTTAGGCTGACTCTTCTACAGCTTGTTCTTCCAACCTGAAGTCTACAACCATGCTGCTCTTTTTGTTATTTTTTTGGTCATACATATGTTCATGTAGTATGTGTTCACACAGTTGTAGGTAATTTGTTATTAAGACCACAGTTTCACTGCATCTGTAATAATGTTCTGCAAGATTTCATCTGGTCCTTCCACAGCTTGTTACAGGAGAGCTCCTTCTTACGTAACACTGAATATAATTCAGAAAAACATAAAAAATATTGCAGAAAATAGAACAAGTTCTTCAGCAGATGGAATACAGGAAACAAAATGTGAACTTGGCACAGATATAAGCATAAGCACATTTTTGTTGTTTTTTTCCACAAGCACAATTTTGTAGGCAACTATTACATGCTATTGTGTGCCTACAGAAATTCTGAATGGGTTTTTATTCTGCTTTTGTACTTAACATTTTTTTAAAGAACGAAATGCCACTGATGCTAACAGTAAGCGTTATTTATGGCCCAGTAACTTAACTGATTTTAGGACTATCTTTAATCTTAAATGCTACAGTGTCAGGAAACCGAAACACCTTACCTTCCATTGTGTACTTGGTTCTTTTACATTCAATTGGAGTCTCTCGTTTTTCAGCAGTTAGCTTTGGAATGAGAAATTCAGCTGCTCCTGCATCAAAAAAAGTGTTCCCAATGGCTTTGTCTTTGATGGCCCAGATGACTTCACAGCCCTGAATTTCATACCTGCAGGCATTTAAACAATGGATGAAGTGACAGACTACCTGAAAAGGATCTGACTCTTAGCAACACAAATACAAATGTGCAGATTTCATTCCAAAACCTGGAAATAAGGGATCCAAGACTTTTAATCCTATCAAATCCATTACTGTTTCTAAATATTTACATAAGGAGCCCATTTAAAAAAAACCCCACACTGAAAACAACCAAAGCCAAAATAGTATCTTCAAGTTGTCATGTCATACTTTCTCATCCTCTGGAACAGAGGGTGAGGGGAGGCAGACCGAATTTATAAAAACACTTGGTATTTTCTGCTCCTCACAATGGAAAAAAATACGCATTTTTTGCCAGGCTGCTCACTGCTATGAATAGGCATTTGGATCTTTTTTGTACTACTTGGAACATGAACTCAGAAAGACATGCAGAGGACAATTTAGTGAAAAGGAAAATACAAATCCCTCCAACATGAAACAAGACCGTGTAATTCTGGAGTACAGGTGGTTCTGTAATCTAGCAGACTGCAGAACCCCACGGTTCAGTATCCTCCAACCTGTGACACAGGCCACAACAGACACTTCAAAAGCTCCAGCACCTTAAATTAGGCTGGGTGCAAGATAAGCTAGCTCTTTATTCCTGTTACATCTTCTGTCTCCAGACATCAAACAAGTTTTATGACTTTAATACTGCCTTTAATACTCTTAACAGAAATCTTTGCTGGTGCCAAATCACAAAACGGCTGTACATTCCTGATGCCTACATGTCACGGCTTCTTCTGAAACTTGCTGAATTGTATGCAACAGTAAGTACCAGCAGTGTGAGAAAAATTAAAGGAATTTTGCTACTAAATGCTTTAAAAGCTACAATTTTATAAGTCAACCTAATCCTAAACTCATACATACTAGATTTAACGTTAAAGATTTTATCTGCATATGCCTCTTTAAAACTTGGTTGTTTACTTACACTAATTCCAGTGCAATCCCACCATTTCCTACCACGACTATTCTCTCAGCTTGAGCCAAATTCTTCTGAAAAGCCTGCATTAAGAAAGGAAAAAAAATTAATTATGACTTGGATTGTATGTTCCCTCACACTGATGAATTATATTCTTTTCAATATTTTTTTGCTCTCTACAGTATTTTTGATTTTCTCAGACTAATGATACACATTTACTTATGCTAAGATCTGTTACAGAAGCTAATGAAACCTGTGAAGTTCTATCACGTTAAGGGATGAAGTTATTGATACGGCCTTACAAGTCTCAAACTGAGACAGGAGAAGTTAAGTAATTGCATTTAAGCCAATTCCACAGAACCCTTAACAGAATCCAGGAGACTTTTCTCTGTCCTACAGACCGTTAGCATTGCAGTATCTATCGTCCATTTTTTTCACAACTTCTGTCACTTTCACAGTAATTTGCATAACAAGGCAATGATACAGAAATTTAGGAGTTAAAAAATTCTTGATCACAAACAACGGATTTAAAAAATAATTTCCTGCAAATATGAGAACCAGTTTTATTTGGGCAAAAAGCTTCCAGAAAGAAACAAGTTTCCAAATCACAATTTAGTGGTGAGATAAATAAATAAACTAAAAAAAAAAAATATACAGCCCAGGCAGTAATTTTCAGGTCATAGTGTAACCACTGCAAGTATTTTCTTTCAAACAAACAGAGAATCATGACTATCAGATCAACTATTGCAATTACACAAAAATCTGTTCATCCATGACTCCAATTTACCTGACTCACTGTGTCAGAGAACCTGAACTGTAAAAGGCCAGGAAATCTGCAGTCCCTCAGTCCCTTCAGAGAAGGACACTGAAGCCATATCAGAGAGGACTAGTGAACTCAACTAGCTACCATTAAAAAAAACAACCAACCAAAAACCCCAGAAACAAGTATTTTCAGCCTCATTCAAAGTTCAGCATCAGTTTTGACAAATGACAGCCCGATCTGTTCCTCACAGTGGTCAACAGAGGATGCACAGGGAAGACCACCAGAAGATGACAAGCACGCAACCGTCACAGGTTCCAGACACCACTGGTGTCACTCAGGTGGCATCTTCCTCTTCAGTTTGAACAATATAAATTTATTGAGGGCTGTCTTTCTCTATTTTTTTTTAAATTCAGGTGAAGTTTTAATACCCAAACAACAATTTCACAGTTTCACTTCAGTTCGTCTGAAAAGCTAAATTTGCTCTTCATTTTCAACATCAAATTTCATTTGATGAATTACAGTTCTTAAGTACTGGACAAGCAGTGTTCACTTTCACCCTGCCTCCTCAAATTCTACAGACCTCCAGCAGTGAAACTTCACTTTCTACTTCTAAGCTGAAGTTTTAGTCTATTAAGTCATGCCTTAAGTGAAAACTTTTCCACATCTTTGATTGCAACTCTTTTCTGTACAATGAGGAGAAGCTACAGAACACCACCCAGCTTTCAGAAGCTTTTCACTGTAAGAAGGAGCCCTCTGTACTGTGTACCAGATACATCTCATCAGGAAAGTTTCTACTGGTGCCTAGCTCCAGATTGGCTCCTGCCTGGAGGATAAAAGAATACCATTTCTTCTAGATTATCATGTCAGAAACACTGTCTGTGAGCTACCTATAAACTGAATAAATTTAGTGACTGATTTATTTATTTAATGGTATTTTAAGGCTATTTCTCTGCTACCAAAAATATTCCTGTTTAAAGATATAGAACAGCAAACATCATCTTACATTTTTCCATTTCAGTCCACAATCATTTTTAGTATTTTGCATCGGAAGCAGGAATATATTATACACTTGTAAGTCCAAAACACATTTACCTGCGCACTGTCAGTATCCCGGATTCCCAAAACATATGGGTTTCCTTCGAGAATTAATTTTGGTTTTGCACCAGCACACAGGCAAAGTTTTTCATAGACGTATTCTTTCCCATCTTCAGTGAGAATTTTCTGTTACAAATTAAGAGAAAAGGAAAATTCATTGGGGACATCTAAGAGAACATGAGCATTTCCATTCCTTAGTGTCACAGCTTTTCGTATCTGCAAAATACTATGATGGGCTTTTTAAAGAGCAAGCCTTCATACTCTCATTGATCGTGTGTCATTGATTTGCGTTACACTCACCAGAGCCCTTCAGGCCTAAGTATAAGACGTTATACGACTGACAAAATGGAAAGCGTACGCAGTGAACTGAAAGAAAGATCAAATATAAACATTTCCGCTTGGTGGCACTCTGTACTCACTGTCGGTGCAAAAAGAAGACTGGGTTTTCAATGGGACAAGTGCCTGCCCCGCCTCAAGGAACAGCTGTAGACCTATGCACTACTATATATTAGCAAATAAGAATCTCATTCAAAACACTTCAACAACAGTAGACCTGTGTTAACTAGGCACAGGCTAAAATACAGTTTAGGAAGACTGCAAAATCTGTTCTTTGCTAAAGAAAACGGGGTCACACTAAACAAGCTACGTCATTCTGCAACAAGCAATATTTAAATTTTAACATTTTAGGACCTTATTTGATGTTTTCCAAACTAAAAGCTAGTGGTTTTGCACAAAGTGAGTTTTCAAAGGTTTTGGGCAAAAGATCCTCCAAATCCATACACATGAAATATTCAGGGCCACAGAGACATACCTGAACTAAAATACCATTACTGTAATGATAGAAGAATATCGTTAGATTCACAATATTAGCAGAATCTAACTGTAACCATATCTCTGTGACTTAAGATGAGCAGTTTTGGATTTGAATGTGAGTTTCTGATAAATGCTGAAGTGAAAAATAACACATCGAGTTGACACAGACACAAACCAAGGACCTGTACATGCTGTACATTGCTCGTAACTGCCAACATATTTCCTGCTAAAAACAAAGACAGAAAAGTGGGTATATCGGTTTTTTCAAATTTTTTTTTTTTGTACCACAAAGTTTTTAGTATTTTGTTCTCCACAGCAACAAACAGGAACTCAGCAATCAGAGAGATGTCCAATCAAGGGTTACAGGAGAAATTTTTAAACAACTATATTGATACATACTATCAGTTTCACTGACTGGATTTCCTGCTATTCCAATCAGGTATGCAATGCAATATCTCTAAGGTGTCAAGAATTTAAATCTAAAAGATACATTTTCTTAATTTACAATTAATTTTTGACTTACAATTTTGTCTTTGAACAATAGCGTAAGTGATAACTGAAATTAAATTTAAGACGTACTTTCTTGTAATTTCAGTAACTTACTTAACACTTTAATAACCAGAATGTTTCTGAACACAATTTCACACCTCAATCAGAATTTCATTCACCTGTTTGTTACTTTTTTAATAAATAATTTGAAAAGAGAGAAAACATTGGCTTACATGTTCATCACTTTTCAATTGTTTTACTCCAGACTGTATAACTTTTATATTGGGATACCGTTTTTCTAATTGAGAACTTGGTTGCTCTTCTACATCAAATTCCTCCAGCATTTTGGAGACCTGTAGGAAGAAGAGACATATTTAAAAATATGAATCATTTATCTCTTTTTCTAAAGTTTGTAACAAAACATATTATGTTCATTTTCAGTAAAGAAGTCACAACACAAAGCCCATATTGTCTCGAAACAAGTTATCATGTCATTACTTAAAGTTCCTTTTAATATACAGAATCTTTTCATGCTTCTTCCTGGTAAAGAGTCAAAGTAATACAGAGAATTTTAATTCTAAAGCTAGAGATTAAGCAAAAATGGAGAACTGCTATAATGTTTTATTTCATAAATGGACTATATTATTAAAGTTATCAACACTGCTTTTTAACTTACCTGATGCAGCGTTAAGACCCTGTCTTTCTGGCTTTTATAACTTTTTATAAAATAATTGAATGATGTTCTCCCATACAAGCACCTTCCTCTCAGCATTTAGTGGAAAAAAACATTTGATCAAAATATCTTGAATTATGGAAACACTTTTGTCTGGAATAAATGTTTATATTCTATACAAAAAAAATCTGGTGATATTTTCTTTAAAAAAATCTTGTTGCAGGAAGTTGGCCCTTACATCAGGAAAAGTTCTTACTCAGCTTGTGAGCACGACATACAAGACAAGTGTTTAGGCAAAACAGATTCAAGATCACCTCAAAGCACTTACTCAGTTAGCATCTCACCCATAGTCACTATCTAGCATTTCAGAGATGGGTGTGGGGGGAAAAAAAGAAAATAAAAAAAGAATAAAGAGGCAAGCCAGACCTTGAAAAACATTCAAGTACGCTATGTTGACTTTGAGCTTCAGAAGGGAGCAGCTGCATGGGAACCTCCAGGCTTTCTACAGAACGTTCAAAGAGTCTGGAACACAACTAGAAACAAAAAGCCACACCAGGCTTGCAATTTAGAGAGAAATTAAGATGCTTATGTCCAAAACTTAGCTGCTGCTGCCTTCAAATAGTACTTGGCTATGCCCTTATTCTTCAGATACTGAAACTTCTGCTGATGTGAACTACAGACTTCACATCTCTGCAGTGTGTAAATGTCTGTCCCAGGTACTCATGATGCTACTGTCAGCACTCTAAAGCTCAGAAGATATTCTTCAGTTGGCTGTTTCTCTACCAGTCTCACGCAGAGCTCTGTCTCTCAGCTACGTTCTAAGCATCCCATTAGCCCCGGACAAAAAAAATAAAAAAAAATCACAGTGCAAAAAGGAAAAGATGCTGATAGCAAATTACGGCCTCTAAATGCAAAGAACTCCTGTTCAAATTTTTATTTATTTTATTTTTCCCCTGCAGTCATTTGCAATAGGCATTCCTACACTAGGAAGAATTATCTTAAAACTGGGCTGTCAGATAAACTGCCAAGTGGTCTTTCCTTACTTATCACGAGATTAGCCCTCGCCTGCCAGATACTGTGTTTCAGAAAGAGTCATGAATGTGTCAGGCAGAAGCCCAGCCCTCAGTGTCTTAACCTTCCCCGAGAGGTAAAACCTAACTTCTTACTGGGTGGCATCTTTGCATCCCGAGTTCTATGCAATCCACTCTCCAGCTCTTTCCATGCCCTACAGTAGAGTTTAAAGTTCTCTCAGAGTGAGAAAAAGACTGGTGCTTTCCCAGATTTGAGCACCTCTGGGAAACTAGCTTAATGAACCCACCAGACAGAAATCTGAACACATGCATGGATTTTATTTTCTTTTTCAAACCAGCAGGAAGGAGGTCATTGCATCACCAGCTGCTGAACATGTAGATAAAGCTGAAGGCAATTTCACAGAAGGCTAGCCCTTTGTTAATTTCAGAAGTCTGTTTCTTCCTGAAATTCACACACACTAGTGTATATGAGAAGCACTACTAGCAAGACTTAAGTTTGTCAAGCAATTTTTACCTAAGATACCATTTCAGTGCTTAAAATGGAGCACCCACTAAAAATGTCATGAAATAAAGCTTCGTTAACTTACACATCTAATACTTCATCTGTGTAATTATCCAGTTAAACGTCTGCTTGAATGTTCTGAATACATTTACCTATTGCTAATAATTATGAGTCACCATAAAATATCTCATCATCCTACTAACACTTACACTGCAGTCACACTAATGTGAAAACAAGTTCAAAATCATAAGCATTTTCAGGATTAGGTTCCAAACCTCTGAAGAGGTGTCTCTTACCTTTTTGAAATTTGTTACAGCTTTTATAACTGGAGAAGCTGTCATTAAAAAAATGTCTTCTGATGGGAATTCCATAGCCAGCTTGTAAAGAAACAGAAATTACATGAGTGAATACAGTCATCAATAGATTTGGACTTTAAGACAATAAAATCATTGATGAAAAGTAATATGTGTTACTACATTACTTTAGCCTTGTAGAATCATATTGGATAAACACTACTTCCAAGATTATGGAAGGATATTGACTGAAATGAACCGAATTTGGAGACCGAGATTTTTAGTCATTCACACAGAAATATCTAAACATAAGACCTGCCACCACGGTATAAAGGACTACACAAAAGAGTATTCTCACAGTATTCAAAAGGGCAAGCATAGGAATAGACTACGATCATGTGATTTCTACACACTCAGTTACTGGACATACTTTTTTACCTCACAGCAGTGTCTGATTGTTCACAGATTTCATTTTGACAGAGGAAATGCTGATTCCTATTGGCTATTTCAAATGTTAGGTAGCAAACTGATAAATGAGTTATCATCTTGAGTGCTACTAAACCCCAAGTCAAAGTCAAGAGTTCCCATTTGAAACGTGCGCTGCTCTGCCACAGTAAATAAACCAGCTCTGTCAAGTGCAAACTGCTCATCTCTGAGGCACAGAAGAAACCCAGGGTTCCCTGTCACCAGCATTCTACAGATGAACAGAACAGCTGTCTAAGCTGCCAAGAAGCACATTTCATGCTGTACACGAGCACCTGGGGCTACAAAGGGACTACCACGTATTCCTTTACCTCGGATAGGAGCAATCTAACATAGCAATCTGGAGGTGAAAGTGGCCAACCTTGTTGCTGGTTTAAGGGAAATTCACATGGTCATATCACTGGCAAACACAAACAACTTTAATAAGGCGATATAAAACTTAATGTAATCTGCCCTTCATAGCATGAATCCCTAGCGTGTTTCATACCTATTGTAGCTTTATGCTTTGTACTGACAGCCGACAGGAATAAAGGTTGACAGGTAACACACTGTGCCAGAGCAGTTGTTCCCAGCTGTATCTAATAAGCCTCAGAAAAACAACAGAATGCTGTGAAAAGCACATGATAATGTTCGCTATCTTTATTAAGGGCAGACAGTGAGACTGAGTGCACTCTCAGCAACTTCACAGATAATACAAGTTGAGAGGTACAGTCAGGTAGAGGGAAGGGATGCCATCCAGAGGAATCGTGAAAGGCTTCAGGAATGGGCCCACAGAAGCCTCATGAAGCTCAACAGGGCCAAGTGCAAGGTTCTGCACTTAGGCTTGGAAATCTATAGTATCAGTATAGACTGGGGGACTAGCAGATTCAGAGCAGCCCTCAGAGGACTTGGGAGTGCTGGCTGACGAAAATTTAGGTAAAGGCTGTCAACACACACTTGCAGCCCAGAAAGCCAGTTGTATCCTGGGGTACATAAAAGAAGTGTGGCCACCACTTCAAGGGACACTATTGTAAGTACTGCATCCAGCTCTGGGACCCCCAGCACAAGACGGACATAGACCGGTCTGAGCAGCTCCAGAGTAAGGGTGTAGTCAATGGTCAGAGCACTGGAGCACTCGCCTGTGAGGACAGGCGGAGGGAGTTGGGGCTGCTCTGCCGGGAGAAGGATCCAGTGAGGTGTCACAGCAGTCTTTTGATATATAAAGAGGTCTTACAAGAAAGACAGAGAGATATTTTTTTTTTTACCAGGGCCTGTAGTGACAGGAAAGCGATAACTGTTTTAAATTGAGAGCAGATTTAGGTTAGGTAAGTAAGAATTTCTTTACTGTGAGGATGGTTAGGCACTGGACCAGGCTGCCCAGAGAAGCTGTGTATCCCTCATCCCTAGGAGTGTCCAAGGCCACGCTGGACAGGGCTTGGAGCAGTCTGGTCTAGTGAGAGGTGTCCCTGCCCATGGCAGGGGAGTTGGAACTCTATGATCTTTGAGGTCCCTTCCAAGGCAAGCCGTTCTACGACTCTACGAAATACCAGAGTGGTCCCCAGCGCTGAGCTGGGTTTCACTCGGCGCTGGACCGACCCAGCTCAAGGCGCAACTGCAGCCGCGGAGGGCCCGGACGCCTCATTCCCCACCTACAGGTCCCACGCACACAGGTGACGGTAACGCCCCGGGACCGGTGAGCCTCTTCCGGGAGTCCAAGGGTACAGGCACCAGCCTTCCCGGCTGAAACGACTCCG
>NW_009703430.1:0-18053 GCF_000703405.1 Apaloderma vittatum | reverse complement strand
ATATCTAACTAATTATATTATATATCTAACTTCATGGTTAGATAAATAATTGTATTTATATCTAATATGTTTACATAACTATGTAAGCATTACGTTTCTCTCTTCCCTCACTTGAAAACAGTTTATAATATTTATAAAATATCTTGTTCCCTGAAAATTCTGTTCAATAAGAATCAATCTGATTTCCAAATCTGAATGGATTTTGTTGAGTATGTTTGGCCAAAATGAAGGAAGAAGTCCAAAGAAAGAAGGACTTATTCTTCCCTTCCTTTAAGGCTTCCATCCAGACTAGAGAAACTTGTTTCAAATCCCTCCTATCAGAAGACAGCCCAGGTTTCTGGGATGATACTGCTATGAGGACAAAGATCCACCTCAGATCTCTGTCTCTAATCAGGAAGGATAAGGGTGAACTTATCACCCAGGTTAACTGCATGTCCTGGCCCTACAGGTATCACCCATAAGGACATGTTTTGAAGCTTCTTTGAAACTATTTGCTAAATTTCTGCTGCTCCCAAGCTGTCAATTGTTTGTTTGATTATTATTTTTTTCCAGATCTTCTAGCTTAATATCCATTAGCCTCACAAGCTGACTTTGCTGCATGGGGGCTCATATATATAGATTCTCTGACGATTAAAAACGGTCTGCTGCAGTACAGCATGAAAGTGCAGCTTTCAGGTCCTGGGTTAGTGCTTTTATTTTCAATGTCTTTTTGTTCCTCTTTAGGATTTTCAGTTTTTACTTTCTGGACAGAGTAATCTCAGGATAAATAAAATAAATAATCGCAGTTCTCTGTCATTTTTTCCTCTACTTTCTACTAAAATTTACACTGTCTGTAAATATTAGTGTATACTGTATGTGGGGGTTTTTAAGGTTATGCATGGCATCAGCCTCAAAGTAGCTTTACTGACAGATTATAAATCAATAATTATCTCCACCTTTTCATGATTTTTCCTTTTTGGATTGTCTTAAGGTTTATCTGCTTCATCTTCTGCCCCATCTACTGATCCCTAAATACTTACTTTTGCTCTAGCAGTGCTTCTGCCCTCTGGAGTCAAGTGCAAAGGTACTGGTGATGCTGTGGGGATGTAGCTGTGAAACAACCCCTTAGGCTTACTGCTGTGACACCGTGGACTCACCATGACACTGAAGGTAGGCATAGGAAAGAGAATGGTCCCTTCACCTGCATGTTATGTAGAGGTGCAATGCCACCTCTATAAAATCCTTCTGGCACTCTACCTGGCATCAAGCCTGCAGGCACTTCCCTGTAGCCTCCCATGGGAGGCTATGCTGGGGTGAGTTCTGGCTGAGGAGCAGCCCTCTGGCCACCACCACCATGAGACCTGCCAGGCACCAGGTGTGATGGTGAGGGTCAGGGGGACAGAAGGTCCCAGGAGTCACCCTCTTACAGTTAAACTGGCCATTGGCTTCTGCTGCTCATGCTTCACGTTCACCAAAGGAAAAATACACAATATTAAATGAGCCAGAAAATAATGGAGCTGTTCCATATCTCATTTCCTTGTGTTTGTATTTCAGAGCTACAGCAGGATCTTACTAATGCCAGTACTGCTTGGGGAGTCATGCTCAGTTCTGTTGCCTTATGCTCATCTTTGTCTTTTTGGAAATGCTTTGCACATAAATGCATTGCCCATATTGCATTTAAGTTATATCTGAGCTGTAACAATTATTTCCTTTCATTTAAGCCTGGCCTAGGCCTTTGCTGTGTGGATTCTTTTATGCTGTGACTAGAAAGCATCCTTTCTCCTCAGAGATTTCATCAGCGCAGCAACATCTTTTTCATCAACATCAGTCTTTAAATATATGTAGAATTTAATTTCCTTGGTGGACCATGTTCCCAGTGTGACATACTATTATGGAAAAAGGCAAATACTCTGCTAAAATCTTGATGGTTTATATAGTGTGTTTCCTAATCTCGTTGTTCTTTATGTCATAGATACTTTGATGTACCTATTTTGTGACAATGTTCTTACCCCCATATACCTACAAATCAGATACATTTTTGTTAGTATGATCATTAACTCTGAAATAAGATGTAGCTTAGCTTATTTTTTACAGACTTCTGTCCCCACAAAGGGTTAAAATGCTTGATGGGTAATAGAAATAGGACATTTGAATCCACAATGTATTCAGCCAATTATTTCAGACAGCCATTCTGTACTCCACCTGTAATCACTGTATATCCTTTATCTAAAATTCAGCTGTTCTTGTTATTACTTAATATCCATAATATTGAATTTACATATAGCCACGTACCTACCTAAAGATACTGTTAGCAACTTACTGCAGATCAGCAAGCTTCATCCGTCCAAGTCAGGATCCTAAACACATGCCCATAAAGCTAGAGAGCAATTTGTTTGCAGGACCCTTAATCCAATACCAGTCATGACAAAACAGACCCAATTTGCATTTTAAGATAATTGCTGAAGAGTTCAAAGCTGCATGAGGAGTAAACCTCTCCTGCGCCAACGGAACTACAGGAAAGTAAGCTGTCTGCTTGACACCTGCACTTTTTTTTTGTAAGATAACAGTTTGCTGCAGGTTACTATGGCTCTGGCTGGCATCGCACTTGGCAAATGTGGTTCCTCGGAAAGTGAGCTGGAAGAAGCGATGTCAAGTGAGAACCAGTTCTGCAGGGCAAAGCGTTGCTTCATTCCCAACCTGATGCCTGTTACACCGTGCACACAGACCCACTCTGTGCCTCGCCTCAGTCCAGAGGATTGTCACTGAAAGGCCTCTTACAAGACATCCTGCTGCTTGCATTAGTGCTGGTTTGTTTATTTGCTTTCTGAAAAGGAATCCTACTGTTCCTAAATAGATTTGATATTTTTCCAATTCAATTATCCAGTAGCATTATCCATCTGACAACCACCAGAAGGGAAGCACTGAGTATTTTCTGAATGAGAAGTAGAAGTAGATTTACTATTTCTTCATGCTGCAGTACTTTTTCTCAGATGTTTGACACAGCATGGGAAGGATTTAGCTGACCATTGCACAGCCTGGCTTTCCTTACCTCCATGTCACTGATTTTTTCATCTCATCTTCCTCTAACGAGATGCTTAGTGGAAACTAAATGTGAGCTTTTCCCAAGAAAGTGAATATTTTTTTTCAGAATAACCTTCCAGATCTTACTTTTGTCACTTTCTGGATAGACGGTCGAATATACAAGACTCTTACTGAGATAACAGAAGAAAGCTAAGCCATGGAATTCAGGCCTGCATCTGTGAACTACACTGCTTTCAGAAGAATTCATTCAAAGAAATACTTAGCTCTTGAAAACAGTATTTGCTATGAAAGCCAGATTTAGAACAACTGAGGTACAATTAATCTGTACTATAATGCAAGAACAATCATAAAACATAATTCAGATTCAGTTTTCCTAAGCTCATTTTTTTTGCACTTTTCTCTCATGATAGGGCATCTAGTCAAATGCTGTTGAAGAAAAGATGAAGCCTGGTGGAAAACAGATAAATAAATGAAGGAGATGAAAATGGTATAAACACAACAACAAAAAAATCATAAATAAAAATCCCTCTCTAGCAGGCTAGGTAAAAGCTATAATTTTTTATGGTCCTCATCAGACATTCAATTTTATGCTGAGATTTTTCTTATAAGGTAACAGGAAAATCTCTGGTCTGCATCATACTTTGGCTTTGTGCTTCTTTGTTCCCTTTGGTTTTGCGGGGCCCCAGACCTTGCCCAGAGTTAGACGTACATGTAAAAGACATCAGCCACTTTCAACCCCATAATGACTCAGCCTTGCTAAGTATTTTAAGTATTGCTCTTCTGGTACTGCAAGATCCAACTCTGAAGAGAGTGAGACCCTAAAATCTGTGTCCTCTTCTGTAAGGGCTTACTAAATTATTTGGATCGTTCAGACAGGAGCAAGGTAAATATATCTTCAAAAATCTGCTCCATTTCTGCTTATGTCCAGATCTTCTGTAAAGGCAAGATGAGGTGCACTAGATACAGAGTCCCACCTCCTGTCCTTCGGGGAACTGAAGTAGGCATGAGTTGAGAGTCTTATTCTACATTTTCATATCATAGAAAATGGTCCAGCCTGGGCCTTTTTTTTTTTCCACTAAAAGTTAGATTAGAGAAAAAAATAGCTTCTTTTTGAAAAGGGATAACTGGAAAATGTAGGCAAACCCATGGGGTTTTTTTTGGTAATTTTCTTTCTATGCATTTCTTTGGCTAGAATATAAAGCAAAAATTTTTCAGAACATACATTCTCATAGAGGAAAAAAACCACAACCAACCAAACAATAAATTTCAGTTCACCTGTTTTTGCAACTTGTGCACAGGCAGCATTTAACACTCAGACCTCCCAGAAACCCTTCCTCTGTAGCTACGTCCTTAAACCGAAACCAAATTGACAAATAACACCCCTTCACCCTCACAGACAAGCCAACTGCCAATGTAACTATTTCCCCTTCCATAGACAAGCCTAGTAGCTTGCAGACCTAACGTGGTGGCCACTGAGCAGCGACACTGGTTGGTGAGGTGATGGGAGCAGTCACGAAGGTGGCCTGGTTAGAAGTGGAAAATTACTTAACAGAAGAAAATATCTGCTGGAAAAGTACTGACAGAGGCAATGCCTGCCAGCCTGGGAGCTGTGAGCCTGGGATCCAGGCTGCAAACCAGAAGCATCCCTGAGAAGCATGCAGCTGGCATCTTTGAAGTACAGCTGGGTACCTAGAAACCAGAGACATCCAGAGATACCATCTATAACTGCAAAAACAGAGAACCGTAGCAGAAACTTATTGTCTGAAAAAGTGAAAAATAGTCTGGAGAAAAGAGGAAAACATCCTGAGAAAGACTGAATCTGTAGCTGCCATTGCCCATTCTAAATGCGAGAAGAGGAAAACAGGCTGGGAAAATAAAAATTGGTCTGAAAAAAAAGAAAATACTGTCATCTATTTGTTGCCTCAGGTGAAAATCAGAAATTAATAGCAGTTATTGGCTGCTCAAAGGGTCCTACGCCCTTTTATGTCTCTGTGGTATAACTTATTTTTTATTCCAAATGAAGCTGCTTTCCCTCTGAGAACTTTCTGTGTTGTATACAATTTTCATTTCTTGTACCCTCACTGGGGACACGTGTCTGACTCCAGTCTCCATGATGCAGAGAATATCTGAAATAAGACTCTGTTACGTTATTGATCCACTCTGGGACCCCTTCGGAGTGTAGTTTGGTTTGTCCTCCCACGTTTGGGATCCTGAGATTCGTCTAATTTGCTTAATACTGATATATATGAATATAAATAAACTGTCATATCTGCTGTTATAGTTTTTATAAGTTGCTTAACTAATGATAACTTTCTAGTAACCTGTAACAGTGCATACCTACTTAGTTATTGCTTTAATACTATTGTTTGCTGCTACACTATTGATTGTTACTATTATTGATTGCTGCCATACTATTAATTGACGATAGTACTTTGTAATAGCTTGAGATATACTGTCACAGTTTGATCTTACTGCCTGGGCTGATACCAAGGAACCATGCGGCCACTCGCTCGCTCCTCTCCCCACCCCCACAGGGATGCAGAGGAAGAAAATTCAACTGAAAAGGCTCAAAAACTGAAATTAGGATAGGGAGGGTTCATTCACCACTTATGGTCACAGGCAAAAACCAGAGTAGACTTGGGGAGAAAACATTAATTTATCATCATCATTTGTTGACTAGATCAGAGTAGGATTGTTAGAGGAATATATAAATAAATACAACCTCATCTTAAATGCACTACCCCTGCCACCTCTCCCATTTTCCCAGCTACCTCCTCCTCCCCATTGGAGCAAGAGTGGGCAGGAGATGGGGGATGTAGTCAATCTGGCCATTGATCATTGTCCATTGCAATCCTCCCTTCTTGGGGAAGAGGGCTCCTTGCAGTCTCCCCCTGCTGCCATGTGGTGTCCATCTCATGTGAGGCAACTCTCTCTCACCACGTTGAGTTCATCCCACTCAAGGTTGTGGGTCACTTTGGGCAAGTCCTCTGCTCCTGCGTGGTCTCTCTCCACCTGGTGTGAAGTTCTCCACATATCCTGGATGTTCTCACTGCCATTGATCCCTTTAGTCTGCAGCCAATCATCTTCCTGCCATCTCAACCACTATGGGGCGCTGGGGAAATGCTCTGTTCCAGCACCTTTCTCCCCCTTTCCTCATTGACCATGTTCCTTTGCTTTCCTTTCATCTCTCCCTTCTCCCTAGAGAAAAAACTCCCCAACACAAAAGATAGGACACAGAAGAGATAAGGAGACAAGGAGGAAGCAGTTCAATAGGTTCCCTTCTTAAATACATTGATTGCAGAGGTGCTGATTGCCCTGGCCTTGGCCAGAGGTGGGTCAAACATTTTTTTTTACCTGAGGCGGGGGAAGAGACTCAAAGTTTCACAAGAGTAATCCTTCACAGCCCTCCCCCTGCTACCAAAAATCCCATCAGACTCAAACCCATGACATAGATCTGTTGGAGTGTGTTCAGAGGAGGGCCACAAAGATGATCCAGGGGCTGGAGCACCTCTGCTACGAGGACAGGCTGCGGGAGCTGGGATTGTTCAGTCCTGAAAAGAGAAGACTCCGGGAGGACCTTATAACTGCCTTCCAGTATCTGAAGGGAACCTACAGGAAGGCTGGGGAGGGACTTTTTACAAAAGTGTCCACCAAAAGGGCAAGAGGAAATGGATTTAAGTTAAAGGAGAACGGCTTTAGATTGGATCTTAGGAAAAAAATCTTCCATACGAGAGTGGCAAGACTCTGGAATAAATTGTCCAGAGAAGTTGTGGATGGTCCCTCCCTTGAGATGTTCAAGACCAGGTTGGATGAAGCCTTGAGTAACCTGATCAAGTTGAGAGGCGTCCCTGCCCACAACAGGGAGGTTGGACTAGGTGATCCCTTCCAGCTGGTCCCTTCCAGCCTAGCCCGTTCTATGGTTCTATGGTTCATATATATATATTCCCTTTATTAATCATAGATACATTTGCTATTGGTGATTTTTGCAGCACCATGGCCAAGATGCGAGCTGAGAAGCAAATGTGGAAAGTGGGAGCAGAGCACGCACAGAATGAGAGCTACTATAAAAAAATTAAAATCTGTCAAAATTTGCAGGATTTCTGCATTCATTAGATGCCTAAGCTTGTTTAATTTCACAGGAAAAGCTTTGGGAAATGGGAATGAGAAGAAGCTGGGACTGGGAAAACTGGTAAGTGCTTCTGGGAAAAGATGACTGGACTGAACACTCTTCTCTCATAAACACGTGTAATTCATGAAGGTAAAAAACCCCATGATCTCCACTTGGACTTAACTCTCCTTTTGCTCCTTTTGCACTACTTGAGGTGCAAAACTAATTTATTTACAATGTCAATTTGCTTGTAATTCTCAAGCAGTTTTACTGCTTGTTTGGTGTTTGTTTATATAGGCAGTTGCTAGGGAATAGCAAAATGGATTGTCTTCATGTCAGCATGTGAAAAATCCAGTGTGCTACCTTACTGCTGCCTTTGAAGGTCTACAGCAAAAGCAAGTGTAGGAGATAGGAGGGAATGAGCTTCAGGGCATCTGAGCAACAGCATTACTATGAGCTAATGGAGATGATTCTTTCACTGTCCTCCTTCTCACAGCAATGCTAAAAAAAGGTTTTAACTAGAGCTGCTTGAAAAGGGGCTTTGTTTTTCTTAAATACACTCTTCATCTTTTCAAAAAAAAATCTGAACCTGGAACTTTGACGTTTGCCTGTACCAAAGGTGCCCATATGGTTCAGAAGTGCTGCCTGTGGAGATGCTCTCCATTTTTTGCTCTTGGGGTCAGGCTCTTCCACCACTCACTCTCTCTACTTTGCACAGATGCCTGATGAACATGCTTGCCACAGTGCATTTCGGGAGATGCAGTCATCAGGAGGCTTGGTGAGGCGAGCAGAGGTGTGAGACAGCCAAACAGTGACTCCCATAATCCATGGGCAACGGTGCCAAATAACTTTTTTCCACACATCTGGCCAAAATGTTTTGGCTTTTACTGCTCAGTCTTTAGAGAGAAGAAAAGAAAATCCATCCAAAGCAAATGCTGTTTTGTGAAATGAAAACTCAAAAGTTTAACTTCAGAGCAGTTCTGACAGATTTTCTAACCAGTTGTCTGGTAGTATGGAAGGTGCAGGGGTGGATGCTCACATGAACAGCATCTCCTCCTGCCCTGGCAGCTAACTGGGAGGGTGTGTTGAAAATCCTTGGAAACTCCCTCGGCTCCATGGCATAACTTATGGGGGCCTGGCCCCCTTTGCTCTGGAGGTCACATAACTCTCGCAGGGCCCTGCTTGCTCAAGTGTCTCTGCAAAGAAACACGAGTACCTCTCTTGGTGCCTGAGAGCTGGAGAGCAAAGGGAGACTCTGCTCGTCAGGGTTTTCTCCCTGAAAAATCAAATCTTTGGCATTCAGACCATTTATTGTCACCTTTCCTGTGTGTTTTCTTCGTTTTTGTGATTCCCATTCAGCAGCAATACTCTGGTCACTGCAATTTACTTGCCCTCACTAAGAAGCAAACCTCTGCAGCAAAGATCTATGCCTGTGTTGGTCATTTTATTGCTTTTCCAGTGTGTGCACCACTTGCAAAACCCATGGTTGCTCAGCGCTTTTTTTCCCCACTTTAATATCTGTAAGGTCTTGGTCTTGTCTTCTCTCTTTCATGTGCATTAACTTGAGAAATAAGCAGGCACTGTTTCTTAAATCCAGACTAAAAGGATACATAATAATTACCAGCTGTGTGACTTCCTGGGGTGGTCCCCCCACTATGCTCCCTTAATCTAATAAAACCAACTGTGAGCAAGATCTGATTATAACTACCAACCAGCCACCATATTTGTTCATAATGGCCAATAAAACTTCATAAAAAAAATAAAATTGTGATTTTTTTTACTTCTTTTTTAAGTATGCGGAGGTAACTCACAAGGCCCCCCAGTACCCATCTCTATAGACATCCAGGTGCCTCTCGAGCACCGACATTGAAAAATCTCAGCACTGAATCTCTTTCAGAGATAATGAGAAGCCAGACATCCTCTCCTCATGGTCCTTCCCCAGGAACGTTTTGAACACTCCTTCTCAAAGCAATAAGTCACCTCCCTTTCTTAAACGTTTTTTTTTAAAAGACTAAGCTCCTTCTGTAAATTTCCTAGGTATATAATTTCCTTGACATTTTTTTCCCCTGAATTCTGAAACTTAGTAAACAACAATACTTAGAAAAAGAAAACAGTATCTGTGGTACTGCATAGCATGCATTCAGGCTGAAAGAGAAATAATTTATCAAAAAAAAATCTGCAAAGGAAAGTACTCCTAAAAAAACCAAACCAAATCACACTTTTTGTGCTACAGGAACATTAAACAACTCTAAAAAGATTAAAAACAACATATGGTATTTTTGCCTTTCCCCCCTCCAATACTAGGACAACCTGACACGTAATTCAGCTTTTTATGATCTGGCATCAGTGAGTGCCAGTTACCATTGTTCAGTTGCCATCACACAGCTCCTTAACAGATTGCAGTAGAGCTACAATTAATTAGGAGGAGAGCTTGCTGCTGGCACTGCCACCTGAGGTCTCCAGTTCTCCCGGGGAGCGTGTGGTCACTCCCCAGTGGGAAGCATTTGGCTGCCAAAGGCGAGCAGGCTCTCCAAGATCCTTAACTTGGATTTTTCCAGGGATTCATTGTATTAAGCACAATGTAATGACGACACCTCAACATCGAGAAGGGTGTGAAACAAGCCTTTGAGTACAGGGGGCAGCTACAGGTGGAGAGTTTGACAGGTACAAGAGCTCACTAAGTGTGTTAACTGTCATATAAATGCACAGCTAGGATAGAAAAGTTCAAGTATTTTGCTGGAGCTACCACCCTGAAGCCATTCTGCTCCTCCCCAGGACAATTCAGTGGCTCTCAGTGTGAGATCCACAGGCCTCAGAGGGGGACGTGACACAGCACCAGCAAAGCTGCTGAGCTTCCACCGCCTGTCTGTCCAATAGACCTCATTAAAGGACGCTAAAAATAGAATAACATTATTTCTCCATTTTCTTGGACCAGAGAGGTGGAGGACTGCGCTGGGGAATGGGAGAAGCAGTGTGTACGTGTCTGCAAAGCCAAGGAGGTATGTCCTCCAAGATTGTTTTTTATTAAGCTGCATCTCAGTGAGAAAGCTGGTGAACTCTACTTTAATCCCAGTAAAGGCTTTTAGCTTCTGTTGACTTATATTATCAGGGAAAGTATATGTTTTACAGACTACCAATGATTTAAACATTTGTGTATAGTGAAGCTAAAGAATTAAAGTAAATTGTCAGTGTGCAGATCATATCTTCCCTTACAGTGCTGGTCTTAAAGCAGAGAAGGTTTATGCAGTTCGAAC
The DNA here is from genome assembly GCF_000703405.1 of Apaloderma vittatum. Lineage (NCBI taxonomy): Eukaryota > Metazoa > Chordata > Aves > Trogoniformes > Trogonidae > Apaloderma > Apaloderma vittatum. The sequence goes on along the minus strand of NW_009703430.1, from coordinate 7,670 downwards.
GACTTATTATTTAATAAATCCCTCTCTTTATGTATTTACACAGCAGGAAATGCTGCATATGTGGAATAATTAAATTACAAAAAAGAAGCTTCCCTTCACTGTTGGTTCTTCTGCTATGACTTTCTTCCTCATTCATACTGAATGAAGAATTAAGATCTCCATCACATTTTTAATACCCTGTTCCTATGCTGTCCTCTGCAGTCCAGCGACAAATTTTAAAGGAAAAATATCTACAACACAGCCACAGTCCAAAAAATATGCAATGAGATAGAATGTTTTCCCTACTAGTAAAATATTAGCTGCTACATATTTTACTTATCTGGCCTTGTACTTGTGTTAGTCTGTTCATGTATTTCTTTCAAAAGCCCTGCAAAGCAGGAAAAGACTATTAAACACTTGTGGATCCTGAATCAGGGAGTGAAAGAGGATTATTTAACTCAACTGAAGCTATACAGTGAGTCAAATCAGAATCAGAAAAAAGACTGAAAAAGCGACATCTATAATCCATTGTTCCTATAGTCTTTTCTCCCTCTCAATTCAGGGGATCTCTTCATTCTTATATTTTTCTCTTGTGTTTTCCACTCAGAGGACTACTTTTTTGCAGTGCTACTTTCACTTTCTTCAAGAAACTTAATCCAAATTGCAAACAATTCCAGAAAAAAAGTAATAAATGTAGAAGGCAAACCAGAAATTATAAAAAGGGTCCTCTTAATCCATGTGTATAAATCTTTATGGAGCTTCTTAGCATGAGACTACCATCTTTTACTGGCAAATGTTTAAGACAAGACAAAAAAAGCACTGTAAGTCATAGGAGGATGTAACAGGATTATTCACCATAATATGGAGATGTTTCTGGCAAAATATATTTTATAATGTACTTCCAAATGGATGTTGTATTCTTAAAATTAAATAAAATAGCATAACTTAAATTACATTCATTTTGCATTGAAGAAAATGGTAGCTGAGTTTGAGAAATACCATCTAAGTTCCGCAGTGATTACTTACAAGTCTCCTAATACTCAGCACATTGAAAATACTTACGATTTTCCGATCTGGTGACAGCGAGGTTTTTTTACAAGGTACTTTGAGGCCTCTGCTGTTGTTTTTCTGGGTGCTACAGCCCCAGGGTGGCACCACCTCAGGCAGATGGAATGACATAGGGGATGCTGGACAAGCACCAAGAATACTGAAGAGCATAAAGGAACATGTGAAGTCTCTCATAAGTAGTACAGAGTTTTGAAAGTCTTACAGAATATTAACTATTACCTTTAAAATTGTTTAAAATTACTTATTTCTTATGGTATAGCTTGTCAGTTTGGCCAGCAGCAACCCAGGGTGGCCAGACACGTTGCTGTTATGGCTGAGGTCCTGCTGGTGTCCACAGGTCAGGGCAGTGCAGACATCACCCCTTTGGCCTCTCTTTTCACCTATGGTTGTTGTACGTGAAGAGAAAAAAAATTTCTCAATCATAGATGTAGGAGCTGGAGGGGGGAGGAAACCCCAAACACCACTGCAGCTCCCCTGGGCTCAGGAGATTGAGGGAGACACAGATGGATTTTGGGACCTGTCTCCAGCAAAGCAACAGAGAGCACCCCAGGAGAGGAGGAAGGTGGCCCAAGGCCTTCACCACAAAGGCTGCACCTTCATGCCAGGGTGCCAGCCTGGCCGCCACCAGCTGAGCTGCATGGGGCAGTGGTGGCAGTGCACCAGGGGCAGTTGTCTGTGGCACGGGGTCGGGGTGGCACCTACCCCCTCTCTTCCCGTGGCTCCCCACTGCCTCACACAGGCAGTAAGCAAATATACAAGTATCACCCATGAAATGCCACTTTGGAATGCCCTTTGTGCCTCTGGAGGTTTTACACATGCCCTGTGAGTTCTGTGGGCACAAGTAGCTATTGAGCACTGAGGCAAATGTAGTGATAAATTACTCCAGATTTGGTGCTGTGCAGTTTGTTTAATATCTTTTTTTCTTTTTTTTTTTTTTTTAACCTTAAGTTTATCTCTCAAATACTAAACACTGCATCCTTTCAATTAAAACACTACTAAGCTTCATCAAGTGGCTCGCTGGTCTGTTGCACGTACCTTGCTAACATCCCCCTGGCCTCAAGCTTTGCTCCTGATTCTTTGTGAAAGGATAGCTTCTGCATTGAAGAAGCAGCCAAATTTAGAGAAAGTCCAAGTACTATATAGTTTTTTAATATGACTGTCAGAATAGCAACCTTTAACGTTAATGTATTTTTAACAAAATGCTACGATTCAGAAATGAAATTCCTTGACCTCCTGTCTTAGAGAGGCTGAGAGTTGAGGCTGGAGTTGGCATGTGGGTAGACAATGAGAGAATTTAGGACTGTGCAGTTTGGATTTTTTGAGAAAAAAAGACAACTATATAACACCTATTCACTGGGCTAGAAAACCCATTTAATCTTAGCTATCCTTTGTGGGCATTGGCTGATGCAGGGTGGGGGTAATAGCACCCAGAGGAAGGCAAAGCACCACTGATGTATCAGCTACTGTCAGAGAAAATTGCAATGTTAGAAGGCCTGGAGGCAGCACAGACAGCCATGGCTACAAGCCTGAGTCCTACGATATTATCTAATTATTTTTTCACAGAATCTGGAGGAGGGACATTCAGTCCTTTCGCTGGAACTTTATAAACTCCTCATTTTTAAGTATAGTGTGAAAGCACTCAGCAGCACACACCCCTAAGCAACACCTGAAGCCTCCTTATCATTGCCCTCTGTGATATGAGACACAAGCAGAGCTGGCCCTAACTGCACTTTTAAAAACGTGGTTAAGAACATGAATTGTGCAAATTCTTTGCCAAGTGATTAATATTAAAGAAGAGAAATCTCAATTACTAGTCAAAAGGGAAGCATGTTCTTAATAAGAGAACATTTGGACTAAAACAAAATGTCAAACATTTTCTGATCAGCTGCATCCTCAGCTTGATGTGCCTCCTACTCTCTCACAAGATCAGCGTCACCTACCGAGCTCCAGAGTGAAATCAGGCCTACAGCTTGGTGGCTTTTTCAAAGGTGCCACCGGGGAGTTACGGCGCAGTGGTGGGAACAGCCAGCCCACATGGAGCACATAGACAAGGTGAGGAGGTGGGAGTCCAAGCTTTGGAAGGACCTGAGGTGTGATGCACTTTTTGGCATGCATGATGAGACTAGCAACTTTGGAAGAAAACCGAAGGTTGGTGAATGCACGTGAAGTGAATACGGTAACGTACAAAACTGTTTGTCAAAAGGTTTGCTCCGTAGGGCTAAAGGTGTTCATTTCCATCCCAGGGAAATCCATCAGGGGTCACAAGCCTACAGCAGCTCTGAACTTCGCTAGCACCCCTCTCTGCCCAAGGCATCTGGCTCCCTTGAAGCTATATTGTAAGGTTTTATGACCAGTAGGAAAGGCTACACTGAAGAGCAAATGTTAGGCCAAATGAGGCATCTGCATTGACAAACTACAAAATACATGTCTGACCTCTGCAACTAACAGCATATACTTATATGACAATGATTTGGAAATCATTAAAGCATGATCAAAGAGGTTTTCTTCGAAACATAACCCTCATCTGCACAAAGTGTTATTGCTGGAGTACTGGGAAACACAAGGAAGTGGTAGCCTGAAAAAAAAAAAAGAGATTTCTGACAGCTCCAAGCAACAGAAAATTGAGGCTTATGAAAACAACTGTTTCATAATCAAAATTATAGTAAGTGATAAGGCAGTATATTCTCTAGCATGTAAACTAAGAAGCTGTTTTCATACAAAGATACTTGGCTTATTAAGTTAACTGAGAAGGTCACAGTGAAGCAGGATGATGTTCCCAAGAAACAAAACCCCAACAGTTTTCCTCATTATTATAGCTATATCCCACACAGTGAGTCAGCACCTAGATGCTGTTACCACTATATATTAGATTAGCTGCAATTATTTCGTTGTAACTGTGTATTCTCCCTGGCTTTTCCTCTTTCTTGTTTTCAATGCAGCTTCTAAATCACAAACAGCAGCAGCAGTATTCTGGGCACTTTACAATCCACTGCAGGGAGAGAAAAGCACCTGGGTCTAGTACATGGGATCCAGGTCACCCTGGGTCAGCTCTTCAAAGGCAAAGGTAGAAATGTGTTTCTGCAGGACTTGTTCTCCCCAGGCCTTGTTGGGCATCTTTGCTTATTAACAGCAGGCACCTCACCTGCAGCTCACCACAGACAGAGGGAGTCCACAGAGCTGCTAAAATGAAGGAAGGCTCTTGCTAAGGGAGGAGGGAGTCTTGGGGAAGAGTGGCTGTAGAGCTGCCAGGCAGAGAGGGACCTGGGGGTGTTGATAGACAGCCAGCTGAACATAAGCCAGCAGTGTGCCCAGGTGGCCAAGAAGGCCAAGGGCATCCTGGCCTGGATCAGGAATGGTGTGACCAGTAGGACCAGGGAAGTGATTGTGTCCCTGTACTCGGCACTGGTGAGGCCGCACCTCGAGTGCTGTGTTCAGTTCTGGGCTCCACAGTACAGGAAGGACATCAAGGTGCTGGAGAAAGTACAGAGAAGGGCAACCAGTGATTAGTGGACTAGAGGGTAAGTCTTCTTAGGAAGAGAGGCTTAGGGAGCTGGGGCTGTTCAGCCTGGAGAAGAGGAGGCTGAGGGGAGACCTTATTGCTCTCTACAACTACCTGAAAGGCAGCTGTAGTGAGACGGGTGTTGACCTCTTCTCCCTAGTGAATAGAGACAGGACAAGAGGGAACAGATTCAAGTTGCGCCAGGGGAAGTTTAGATTGGGTATTAGGAAAAACTTCTTCACCAAAAGGGTGGTGAAGCATTGGAATGGGTTGCCAAAGGAGGTGATGGAGTCACCATCCCTGGACGTGTTTAAGAAATGGTTGGATGTGGAACTGCAGGAGATGGCTTAGTGTTAGGGTGGTGTAGGGCTGTAGGTTGGACTTGATGATCTTAAAGGTCCTTTCCAACCTTTATGATTTATGATTCTAAGCTCGTGCAGCTCCTTCTACCTTCATTCCATGGATCTGTACATCTGAACTGTTCAATGCTTCCTCCTATGTTTTGGAAAAAAAGACCCCAAACCACAAGCCCTGGGCTATTTGGGTCTCAGATTTGATTTAGATTTATCTCCTTTTACCAACATCTGTTTTAATCTTTAATGAGGCGAACTGTACTTTAGTGTGCGATTTGGAAGAGAACCAAGAGAAACAGCGTTTTGATTTTCAGTTCATCTAAACACCAGACAGTCAAGAAACATCATCCTCCCAGCTAATTGAAGTCAGGCTGCAGGTTGCTGCTAATCTGGGACTAGGAGTTGCCATATTGTGTCGCCAAGATGCACAGAGCAGCACCCACACTGAAATGGAGGGTCACGAGAAAAACAGATAAAACAGTAAAACAAACAGGAAAAGAAAGTCACTGAGGTACTAGTGCCAGAATACCACTAATGGAAACTTTCTCTTGCCAAAATTCTAAGCATCTTACAAATCACTTTTTGAAGTCAAATTCCAGTATGAAGAGCCTGGGGCATTTGGAGTCTGTGTTTAACTGGAAGGGTATGTTTCCCTGCTGTTGCAGAAGTGGCTTCGATAAATTCTAGCAGCACCTGAGCTACCTTTACATGAGCTGCTGTGGAGACCAGCAGCAGACCTTCCACAGCAACAAGAGACGTCATGTGAGTTTGCCTGTCCAAAACCTGAAGCAACTACTGTGTAAATCCCAAGCTCAGACAGTTAGGGTGACCTGCTCCCCTCTTTCTCAGTACCTTCAATTGTGTTAAATATATTAGGTTCTTATTTTAAAAAAATCTTGGTTATATTTCCTGCTCAGAGGTTGCCACGGTGTTCTGACAACCATAAGAAATAAGATGTTTCGCTATGATAATTAATGCAATGAGCCCAGTAAATTCATCATGATTGCTGCAAATGTCATTCCTTGGGCCCACAGTCTGTTCTTACCTTGTTTTACGTTTCTTTCTTTTTTTTTTTTTTTTTTTTTTTTTTTAGTGCTGATATCAGCACACCTGGTAAGGTCAAATTCAGAAGTTACCACTGTTTAGAAGCACACTAGCTTTGCAAGTCAAATAGCTGTTGTAGAGCTGATGAGTCCCTGGGGAACCTTTAACACTAAAAAGATAATTTTAAATAAGAATCTGAGATGATTATGGTCTGGCTGAAGTTCAGACAGGGTGGAACCAATACCACCTTATTTTTAGAGAAAGAAAATATCTGAATACAACAGTCAGGCCTTACTAATGTACACATGGCAGGAATCTATTAAAAAGTACAAAAGTCAAAATGGACTGATGAAAGCATTAGATGTATATCCAAGGAGAAGCAAACCAAGACAGAGATGAAACATTAATAGTGTTTGTGTCATGGTGGAAGATAAATGTTCTAGAGGAGGACAGGCAGGGCAGCTCAGGGAGGCTGCTCAGGGACTGGGCTCGTTCTAGACCGTACTAGTTTGCTTAGCTGTGCTACTTGGAAGGTACTGTTTAGCCTACAGACAAATTTATAATGACATGATGTGGTCATCTCAATTTGAAAGCATGGAGAACGCTGTAATTCTATAAACAGTACTCTTTGCTTCTATTGTTTCTTTCTTTCTTTCTGGCCACAGTTGCTGCTGCCTTCATTTCCTCTTTGGTTTATTGCTGGCATTATCTCTCCAGGGAGTTCTGTTGCAGAGCACAAACTTACTGACTACTGCCTGATGGCAACAGGACAGACATCGGAAGAAATATATAGACATGTAGAGGTAAAATGGTAGAATTTTATAAGTATGTGTTACTCAAATCATTTTTAGCCCAGTTTGACCTGGTGTGTCTGGCTACTAACACCAGATTAGTCACTTTTCAGTTCCCCAGGAAAGAAAGACCAAGAATCATATAGTTGTAATGGTCTCTTTACATAGAGTATAGATTATATTTAGCACAGAAGCGTATCTATGGTCTTCCATGGAAACAAAACCAGAAACAAAGCCACACATTGCCTGAGATCATTGCCAGAAAGACAGTTCAGCAGCTTGGCCCAGCAAAGGAGGGCTGTCAGAGGAATGAGGTGGTGTCTCCAGCTCCAGCCACTGCTGCTTTCCAGGCTCTGCTCTCTCCTTAAGGACAAGAAGTGGAGTGGGAGGGCAAATGCTCCTCATGCCTTGCCTGGGAGCCATGTGGAGAGTTTCGAGGGAGAAGCTGGTTGGCAGCAAGGAAAGTTTACGAACTGAGTGTGTGAGCCAGCAGAGAAGATGCTGGGTAAGTCTAAAAATGTCTGGGCAAAATATGCAAGCCAAAGTACATATATGCAGAAGAGAGAATGCAGGGCAGAGGGTGGATAAACAGTAGAAGAATGAAGTAGCTGCATAAACATTACTGGAGAACTTCAGACTAGTACAGAAAGGGCTGTGAGGCCAGTTAGATACTTGAAGGCTTCTCTCTGTATATTGGGATCTTGGCTTCCATTTCTGTCACTGAGATCTAGGGAGCAGTTCAACAGGTGGGCAGCCCAAATGTCCTTGTCATCTGAGATGCCTGCTCCAGTTGCTCTTCCAGAAAGGCAAGTGTTGCATCTGCCAGCCTCTTACGAAAGTCTGGGCTACTCTAAGGCTTTTCAAATGGCTTGAGATGCCTAGTAACTGAATTAAGCTCTAAATCAGCAGTGTAGTGGAGCATAGGTTGAGAGAGGT
>NW_009703429.1:1860-2639 GCF_000703405.1 Apaloderma vittatum | reverse complement strand
GGTTCCTGAGCAGGGAGGAGAGGACCCTGTGTGTGTCCCCCATGACCATCTGGAGTGATGCATGCCCAGAGTGCACAAGGTTGGCATGTCAGAGCCCTTGGTGGCATCTGCGCTGTGCTAAGCAGTGGTCGGCACAGCTGGCACCCACCATAGGTGGCATCAAGGCACAGGACGTGCCTTGGGGGGTTTGTCAGTGCCAGAGTGGTGCCAGCTGGGCACCCCACTTGCTTTTTTTTTCTGCAGCACTCCTGAAATCCCTGCTCGCTGTGAGCCCAGGCCAGGGCTTGGGACATGGGGCAGGGCTACAGAGTGCCCTGAATGCCTGGCACGTGGCCCTGTGCCCCACACTGGCTTGTGACGGGGAGCAGTCCCACCCGCACGCTCACACCTCGTCCTTCTCTGAGCATCCAGGAGATCTCTGTGGCGGCAGAACGGGTTGCCAAAATGAGGTCCAGCTCTTGCTTCCACACGGAGGTGAACGCACCCCTTCAGACTGCTTTGAGATGACGCAAGCTTCTTTGGAGACACATAGTTGAAGCTAATCCATGTTCCTGTGCACCGTAACTGCAGCGATATTGTGCTGTAGGTACGTGCTTCCTCAGAGGAACCCTCTGCTGCAGAACTGCTGGCACTAATGCTGTCCAAGCTCACACCACAGGGGCTGGTCCAGGCAGGAGGAAACAGGGACACCAGGGATGTGTGAGGCTGCAAGGGGACAGTGCTGGCAACCTTCCCTCGCGCCTCTGTGCACTTCTTGGTGGGTGATGGGGAGCCTGAGG
>NW_009703429.1:1447-1680 GCF_000703405.1 Apaloderma vittatum | reverse complement strand
TCCCAGCTCCGGCAAAACCCCAACAGGGAGGGAGAGAGGTCACGTCACTAACTGGAGATGTCCCGTCCACGTCACTCCCAAGACATTCTGAGCGTGTCCCCCCGAGCTCAGCATGTCCAGGCGCTGCAGGGACCACATGCCTGCGGGCAGGGTGTGTTGGGGGGGAACTGCAGTCACGGAGGGCAGCAAAGCCCAGTGGGGGCTTCTCTTCCCTTGCAGGAACCTCTGGGGTG
>NW_009703429.1:0-948 GCF_000703405.1 Apaloderma vittatum | reverse complement strand
TGGGGGCGAGCAGCCTTCACCCCGTGCTTGTCACAGCCTGTCCTGACAGCCAAGGAGATGCCAAGCTGGCCCGTGTCAAGTGCCCCTTCCCAGCAGACAGGGCATCTTTGCATTTTTTGACAGGAGCTGGCGAGGGCAGCTGCGGGGCTGGAGGGAGTGGGGCTCATACACGGCCCCCAAAACGGAGCCGTGGGTGCATCCTGCTGCAGCCCCTGTCCCTGGCAGTGGCTTTCCTTTCTTTCTTTAATTTTTTTTTTTAAACTGGTGACAAGATCTGGAGGAAGACGTTTGTGCTAGCCCTTCTCCACCCTGTAAGGAGAGGGGTGGGCAGCAGCCTCACTTTTTTGTTTCGGCTATGTCTGTCTCGATGGCTCGTTTCAAGACAAAGGCTGGGAGGTCAAAGGACAGCGCCTGCTGCATATTTCGGCAAGAGCAGTAAACAGCTCCTCCTGCCAGCACAGCCCGAAGTTTCTTCCAGAGAACCGTCCCCACAGCTCTTCAGGGACGACGGCTGGAATAGCTCGTGGCGCCGGGCCTTCCTCCTCTTCTTTGCTGAGATTTATTTCTAGAGCCACTGGGTCCCGAGGGGTGAGGGTTGAGCCCGGAGTGGGGTAGCAGGATCCTCGCATCCAGTGCTGGCATACTGGGAGGGATGGCACCGCTCACTCCCAGGGCCTGATCTGTCCCTGTCCCCACAGACCGGTGTGGTGACATGTCACTCGGACCCTTCCGGCGGCGTGAGGGCTGCACTGGGGGCACTTTGCTTTCTGGGTGATATTCTCCTGCATCTCCCAGGGACAAGACGTTGGGGGTTTTATTCCACTTTAAGAGGAGAAAAGTGATTTTTGCCATTGGATCCTCTTCAAGAAGTAGAAACGAGGAGGGAAAAAAAACCAACCCAAACACACACCAAACCCCGAGCGGGGTGTTAAGCATTTGCTCCTCACT
>NW_009703428.1:39077-39574 GCF_000703405.1 Apaloderma vittatum | reverse complement strand
TTACACTGGAACAGGCCCAAAAGAGCCGCGCACTTCGCTTCACATCGCCACGGGTTTATTCAGGGTATTCTGCAAACGAAACCGAATGCTGCTGAGACGGCTGCACCTGGCGCGGGTGGCTATTTCGGTGGCCGAAACATTAAACCGAAGCGGCCACGTCCTCGATACCCTGATGCCTCCTAAACCAGCGTCACATGGGGAAACTTGAACTTCCAAACACGGCATCTCCTGGTGGGGCCGCCGCACGCCTTGGGCCCCGCTTGAGGCCGCCCTGCCGCCCACTGCTCGAGGCTCACACTTGGGCCGCGGGGCTGATCCCGCCAGCTGACACACTATCCAGAGCTCTGAGGGATGCTGCAAGATTATTTTAAGGTGTTCACAGAGAGTTGGAAAACTTCCAGCGAAGGCTCGGCCCTTGGCTGCGCGTGTGGGCGCAGCGGCACATGGACACGGGGCCGGGAAAGTGGAGAAGTGCTGCGTGAGCGACGCCCTTCTCT
>NW_009703428.1:12557-39060 GCF_000703405.1 Apaloderma vittatum | reverse complement strand
ATTAATGGTGTGAGTCGTGCCAGCCCTTCAAATAGAACGGCATAGTCGTGAACCTCTGGCAACACGGGGTAGGGAGGGTTTCCCAAGGGCTCTCTACGTTTACCTGGCACCCAGGTCATTCCCAAATTGTGCCTGAACGTCACTGATGTCGTTTATGTCCCCTCAGTTTATTTACTTGACTACTTCTTTTTTTTAGAAGCCTAAACAACAAATACGCATGTTGTGTTTTCAGTTTTGGATATTGATGAAGCAGCAGGCTAAAAATCTTAAACCCCAGTGATGGTGGATATATAATTTTGCAATGTTATTTCTAGTTATTTATAATATGTTTCATTAGGCCTTAATTAATCTTAACTTGTGACTTTGGGAGGCACTCTGTGTTCTTTAAAAGCTTGCCGCCTGTACCGCTGCGGAGTGCTGCAAGGAGCATTTGCCTGGCTTTTTCTCCCCTGATGCCATCATTTCAGGTCCCCTGGCCAGCCTTGCTGCTCCAGCCAGACGTGAGGAGTGAAGCAGCAGCGCTGCACTGCTCACTTTCTGCACAGAATTTTCTCTTCTTCCCTTAAGTGCAAAGCAAACCCTGGCATTTATTACGAAGAACTTGGCAACAACAAGACCTTGGTACCCTGCTCATGCAACGTCACATTTTTAGTTTTCCTTCTCCCCGACACACGCTGACTGCCTTTCCTTTATCACAATGAGGAAAAATCTGTTGTACCTATGGAACCTCCAAAAAACTTCTCCTTTCAGTCCTGATCAAGAAAAATATTGAAGCAAAGTTTCCACGTCACTTCAGTCTCTTCACTTATTAAAAGCTTGATAGGCTGTATTCTCCTGGATCGAGAAGAGGTTTTGGGGTTTAGAATGTTTCTATCATTTTAGTTTTTTTAATGGAGAACTTTAAATTGCTGCCAGATTATGGTCTTTGCTTTGTTTTGGCATTGATTCATGAAGCTGGAACTTTTTACAGCTTTATACAAAATGCTTTTTAATTTTTGTATTCTCTCAGTGTGTGCATGTGGGCATAGATTTACACAAACACGTCTTCCTGGCTTTTTAAAAATTAATTTGAAGAGGTTTGTCTTTTAAATAGTCATTTACTTCATAATTAAAGCTGATCTTGCAGTTAAGATCTACAGTCTCAGGAACACATTAAGCCAAAGGCTCTGACCTGCTTTACAGAGAATTAATACTAATCTATTCATTTAGCTGCATCATGCTCAAAAATGGCAAAAATTAATGCAGTTTCAAACAATTTTAGGAAAATTTTGCATTGAATATGCTCTGAATTTTCAGTTTATAAGGAAGACAATAAAATTAATTCTTTCTGGTTTTCAAAATGTTTTTGACTTTATGGCAATTTTAAGAGTTTTAAGCATAGTTCTTGGTAAATGCAGCATATCTGGATTTAATAGGATATCTCTATACTTAGTTCTTAAAGGATATTAGTATAAAAACGCAAGGTTCACTTTTGCACCACAGCTCATGGACTTGAAACTCTCAGGAATAATTTGCACAATCCTGCAGGAATTTGGTGTTCTCACTTTAAATGGAATTTTATCTCCCTGGTTTTATGTAACGTTTGTACAAAATGCTTTTCAATGACAGAAGCAGCAGCAGGCTGTTACGACTTGGCCGTCTCTTCTGTTTAATGTGGCTCAGTGTAGCATTAAATTCTTCTCTCTTTACTCAGGATAAACTTGAATTCAACTGGGCTTGAAGATTTTTGGTATAATGCTCAGGCTTTCAATTACTAAATAATATTGGAATTTCAAGAACACTGATAGATCGCGGCAGAGATTAGGCCCCAGAGTGCTGTGGCCCAAATATTCATGGTACAGACCAATAATATCTATCCAAAACAATTACAAAAGTTATTTCTCTGACTCCCAAGCCTGCATTTTTATATATGTAACACTGTGTATTCAAATAGGGACAAGTGGGGACAGATCCTCACCTTTGCTGAAGTTTATTTATGATGTAAAACTCCTCTGCCCCCAGGAGCAAAAACAAAGATACAGGATTGAGCTGTTACTGGATTTTCTAGAAACTAAGGGACGAAGAATTTAATTTCTAGACACACAGGTGAATTGAGTGCTCAGATTTTGCATATAAAGAGCTCACTCATCATTAGGTATTGTATTGAATTTTTACTGTTTTAAGTGTGTGTGTCTTACCAGTTTTATTTTTTTTTATCATTTCATGGAGAGGCATTGTTCATGGCATGCACGAATATGTATTTATAACCCAGAATTTTGAGGGTGTCTAAGAGCAAGTACCTTACTTGATGGTCAGGCACTGGGAGTGTTGTTTTTCCAGAAGTGCCAAACACCCTCTTGTTCTGCCGAAGATGTTTTTTGACAAATTTGTGTGTTCTGTTCAGTATGTATGAACAGAGGCATGCCTGATGCCAGTCCCATCTTTGTTTTCCTGTAAACACTTGGCTATTCAATTTACATGATGCATGAATAAAGCAGAAAAGGTGAGATATACACCATTTGATCTTAGATCCTATTAAATGATTGCTAAAATAATCCAAGCACAGTACTTTATATAAATCATTGTACTTAGCCTGCTACATCACAATATAAAGAAGCATCATGCAAAACAAATAAATCATACTTGATTTGACTGGTTAAGTTTAAAGAAGTATTTGAACATAGTTCTTGGTTGCTTATGAATTAATCATAATGTAAGTCAATGTACTTTCACGTGTTAGCTACTGTTTTCAGTTCTGTTGTAGAAAACTGAAGTTTCCTTTCTAGTATCTTCTTGGACTATCTACTTCGTTACAAAAGTGTGTATTTGTTTGCCAAATGTGCTTATATTTGCTAAAATAAACAGTATTTTTGTTACTAATTTAAACAATAAACTACGAACATTAAGGTGGTAGTTCTCTTATATAGCCATGTCAGTTAAGATACAAGTATTTCATCTTTTTCTCTACCTTTTTCAAATCTATCTATACAAGATTTCAGCAGCATATATATACGTACGTATTGGTTCCGTTTAGCTCAAACCAGGACAACATACATACTTATCACCGTGTTCCAGTATTTAAAGGGTGGCTACAAAGATAGAGACCCCTTTTTTGATAGGATTCACATGGAAAAGATGAGAGGGAACAGCTACAAGTTACTCCTAGGAACTTTTTCACAACCAGAACAATCAGCTATTGGAATAATCTCTCCAGGGAAGTGGTGGATTCCCCAGCATTGGATACTTTTAAGACTCAGCTGGACGAGTGCTGAGCCAGCACACCAGGTGGTGTTTTTGCCAAGGAAAGTTGAAGCAGATGATCCTTGAGGTTTTTTCCAAGCTGGCATTCTCTGATACTGTGCCTGTGTCTATACATACATACCACGGGGCTGCCTGAATGGTGGCATAAGACCAGTAGCTTTTAAACTATTAACCACGGACCATTTGTGTTTTGGAGGCAGCACTCTGATCCTGTAAGGTCCCCCTCTCTTTAGCACAGAGAAAGTCACACCAAGCGTCTACGCTTAGGTTGAGCTATCCAGCCCCCACACAAGCCACTTATCCCCCACTACCAAAGCTCGATGCGTTGAGTTTCAGATTTGTCATATGTACGTCGTAGGTGGTTTTGAGAAATTGTAGGGCTTGATCTGCAAGTCACACATCTCTCCTAGGCTGCCGGGTGTGCGCTGGCAGTAGAGAGGAAAGGGGGTAGAAAGCTTGGAAAAACGAACAAGGGAGTTACTCTGCTCAGAAGTGACTGCATTAAAACTCTGCACAGTTACCCTCTGAAAAAACCTTCTAGTCATCAAAATGATTCTCACTAACACTGCCACAAACTTATGTGTCCCTTTCTGAAAGGCAAATAGTAACTAATAAATCTTTAATCATCATACTTAATCTTACACTGTGACATACTCTTCCCTTCTATGTATACTCCATATGAGACTGTATAAGCCATTTCACAGAAGCCATAAAATGTTAAGCATAAATTAGAGTTCAAGACACAAAAATCTTCAATGCCACTGATTACTAGTTTCTTTCAGAATAGACTTTCAGTTTTCTTCCATGAAAAAAGCCATTCTGTGTGTTTTGGCCTTTTGCACTGTGAGACACTAGACACTATGTTGAGAGAATCTTGCCAAAAAAAAAAGGATAAATGGTTGTCTAAATACCACTTTTCAAAAAAGAGTAGTAATGTCTCAATTGGTAGTAAGAGCTAGTGGATAATACACAGTTAAGTGTTGATATAAAATAGGTAAAACAGACAGCATGCTGCCAAGGCAAAGTATCTGGGGGACATGTTACACTAGGAATTATTTGAAGGCTGAAGAAAAGTGTTTCTGAAGAATCAACGTGGGGATTGTGGGGTAGGAAGAGAAAAATATTACTGGGATAAAAAAATACCATAGAGTTCTGTGAAAGCTAAGGAAAAAAAAGGCCACAATACTTAATAGTGAGAAGAACTGAACTGGCTTCTCTGAACATATTTCTTGAAAAACTTTTTCAAAATTTGAATATTCTTACATAGCCAGGCAGTCCAGAGTCTTATTTCAAATGAAATCCTTTAGCTATTACAACATAATACAGAGCTTAAGAAACCTTGAAGGTACACCCCACTTTCGAAGTTGTACAGTGATGAATACGGGTTTCCTCAGGAGAGGAAGGGGAGAGAGAAGGCATCGGTAAAGAAGAGGAACTGGTAGCCCGCTGCGGGGAGTATTCTCTGTGGTGCCAAGAGAAATCCCAGTTCAAGTCCAGGTCAACACTTACCCTGACAAATGCTTTGATTATTGTAACTCTCCCTCATTCTCCCGCCAGGAGTACCTACTAGGCGCAGTTGGTGTCTCTTTGAGAGTCCCAAACAGTCTCTGGTGAGAGGTAGAGACCTGGATGCTGAGCTCTGCAAGAACTGTGGTGCAGCTGGGCACAAGCTGGACAACCAAAGGCGGTTTTGTTGTTGTTTTAAAGAATAGCTAGGAATTTATCATCATTTAGGCAACTAGGAAAAGTCCTCTTGAATTGCTCTGCTACAGTTAGGTACCTAAATTATGCCTAATAGAAAGTCAAGATGGATGTATGCATACGTCTTCTCCAGCAGGCCAATTTTAGGCAGCCCTTCCTCCGCTTCTCTTCCCTGACCCCTGAGTGTGTTACTGGGTCACTGGAACTTTTTGTCAAGTATCTCTGAAGCCAGATGAGGCAAGCCATTTATGTTTAAAAAAAGCAACAACCACACCACGAACAAACAACCCCCCCCAAAACCAAAAGAAATCTACCCTCTTGCAAGGATTTGACCTCCTGATACAAGTGAACTCTGATGCACTAAAGGAAGGGTCCTCCGTTTTGGTGCTAGATAAAATGTTTATGTAACAAAACACTGAAGATGCCACTTGCTTTAGAAAGGTCTTATCTTCTCTCGTTCATTTAGTACCTTGACAGCACAGTAGTGTTGCTGAGATTTTAATTAAACATTTGGAAATTGCTATGGGTTCTTCCAAAGGAGAAGCCAATATAAATAAAGCAATTACACTGAAATGGGTGATGAAATAAGCAAGTGATAAAAGTAATTCTCCTTTTTACAGCATCTCTCTCTCACATCTCATTGTCTTTCCTTCACATTATTAAAATAAACCCTACTTTCCAAGCATATGTATGCAGATCATTTTAAATGCAAAGATTACAGAAGAAGGTAGCTCTTTCCAGAAGAGAATTGTGCTTGGCAGAAAGGTTAGGCATCTGTCAGGCCCAGATAAGATCAGACAGCTGTGCTCTATCCTGAAAGGGTGTCATGAAGCTAAGTTTTCCTAGGGAAATAACATCTTCAGTATGAAAAGCAGCAAAATGAAGTCTCCAGACAAAGTAGAAAAAACAGCAGCTCTCGGAGCTCGTTTTTATCCACTATACCCAACCCTATATCCGGAGAAAAAATGCAGGATAAGAGGACAATAACATCTTTACCAAACAGTAAAAAAGTAAGGGGTAGGAGGATCATCTCACTTGATATTCTCCATCAAATTAATCCTTTAGATTAGAATCAAAAGTTTGAGGTGATTTCAGCAGCAATAATCCCTGCAGAGAGCTGCTAGGATAGGAAGAGGGCTGGTGCCCGTGACATCTAGCACAGACTATGGGAAGAAGGGTGGCTAAAGTGGAGACAAGAAAGCAAGCTAGGTGGGAATCTCACAGCTGTCTTACAACAGCTAAAGGGAAAGGTGGAGCCAGGCTTTTCTGAGAGGCACACAATGAAAGCACAAGCAGCAGTAAGCACTAGTTGCAATAAGGTAATTTTTTAATTTTTATTTTTACTTAAGAAAAAATATTCCTGGCCACAAGCATGGTTAAGCACTGGAACAGGTCTGAATCTCTCCTTGGAGGGATTCAGAACTTGATGGGGTCTAACTTGGAAGTCAGCCTTGTTTTGAAAATGGAAGACTGAATATTGAATAACTCAGGAGGCTCTTCTCAATCTAATTTTGAAATGTGCAAGTTCTGGAAAAATACAAAGAGTTCACAGGAAAAATCCATATTTCTGGGCAGTGTAAGGATCTATTATTCCAGATGAAAATGAGGGACATCCAGACACACATATGAACAGGAGAGCGCAAAAGACTCCTGGATTAAAAAAGGAACTGAACATGCCTATAAAGGGGATTTCTGAGAATAGAAACAGTCAGAAGCAAGGGTTGTCTACTTTCAGAAGGACCTCTCGGGTCTATTCTGGGCCTGACTTAGTGAAAAGGTTTTAATGATTTGTTTCGATGATGGGTTAAAATTTAAATTTACAGGTGATAGCTTTTGGTAGGATTAGCATAATAGATGACCTCAGAAAGAAGTATAAAAAGAGAAATGTTCTTTAAAAAGATACATTTCAATATAGAAATATATGTAGTACTACACATAGATAGGAATAATCCACTGCACAAAGAAATGATGGAGAATGACAAGCAGAAAATTATTTTTAAGGTGTCACGTATCACAAACTTGACAAGCCTTTGCAAGAAGAGTAAACCTCACACAGGATGCATATTTCATCAAGACCCCTTGTGGCACTATTTTCTACAATTATTAGAACTTCCCCAAGTTCTATCTGAAATGCCTGGCTGGGTAGAAAATCTGTTTTAAAATGTAACTGAAAAGAATATGATGTGTAGAGAAATACATAGTTTTAACTGCTGTGTCTGTGCAAATGAAATGGAGGGACTTGAGACTCTGAATGCCAAACTATGTTACAGTGACACAGGATATCTGTGTCTTATTAATTAATAAAGGTCTACCAGAGACACCTGCAGTAGTATAAAAAGAAGTGACAAGACCCTGAAATGTTCAAGGGTCACACTGAAAGAACACGTGGTGCTGCTTGTGATCGGAGCCAGAGTATATGCTAAATACATGGATATACAGTAATTAGCATATCAGAAAGGCACGATCGAAATTTTAGCATCATGACAAGAGGTACAACAAACTGATTCAAGATACATAGGTGGGAAACAGGAGGCAGGCTGCAGGGTAGTAAAGTCCTACCTACTGTGTGCTGGTTTATTGGCGTTGCAACCGATTATTTTTATTTGCCACGCTGCTCCAAGAAAATCCGAGTGGAAAAGATAGGCTTCAATACCAGGTGCTGTGAAAGATAACAGCCTAAGTGAGAGTTTCTGGCTGATGTCAGAGGCAGTCTCTGGAATGCTCAGGATCTACTCTGGCTAGGTGCTAAGCACTAACCCTGGACTAGGCCAGCGCAGGTCAGGACCACCGAAGCCTCAGCAGTGGCCAGCAAGACAAACTCAAAGAGAAACAGCCGACAGAAGCGAGCCACAATGTTCCTGCACTGCACAAAACTGAATCCAGCTAGAGTCAGGATGAAAATCAAAGCCTACTTTTCTGCTACATAAAGCATGTTACTGCTTATGTTAGCATCTGTAATGAGATGAGGCAGAAGTGTAATGCACGTTATGGTGTGCCTTTACATTCCAGCAAATGCCGTAACATTGCAGTGTACTTCATTACGTGAGACAATCCATTGATTGGCACATTTGAGATGCCACTGATGTACTCTTCTGAGTAGAAACTATTTCTCACTGCCATGTTGGTGCATTGGCCTGTACACATGTGGCTTGGCTTTCCCCAGGATGGGAAACAGACAGGAAAAATTACTTCAGAAATCATTACTATTATGAAAACACCGCTGCTCTTGAAATGTTTTAATTAAGTTAGTTAAACTCTTTAATTAAAGCTATTTAAAAATACCATTCTCATTTCCATTATGGACTTTAAAGATCTTATGGCCTCAAAGAGTATAAAGGGGTCCAAAAGTAACCATAATGTAAATAAGAATTAGTGAATGCATTTTCACTGGAGTTATTTATAGTTAGTGATCTTCTTATGTTGGCTTAATTATAGTCTCATTCTAAAAGGCTAATAATTTCACTTCATTACCCTCCAGAACTGGTTTTCTTCAGTCAGAGTTTTAACAGATGCCAAAAATTAATAAAAAAAAAAAAAAGGAAAGAGTAAGAGTCTAAGCAATGCAGAAAATGAGGGCTCTTAAAAGACAAGGTTGGGCAATTCCTGTGCCAGTGATTTAGAATTTGTTGCCCACCACCTCCATCTCCTGAAAGTTACTGTCTGTACCAGCAGAAGCAGATTAAATCTTGGGGGTATCACTGTTCCTTAAGCTAGATCAACAGCTGTGTTGAAGGACATGTTAGACTGTTAGTTGTGGTGGCTGAAGATCCAGTTACTTTTGCCAGATCTGCTAGCCGCTTACTCTGCCACAGGACAAGACATATGGTTGGGGCAATAGCTTCTAAAACTGTATGGTCAGGAATTGCCAGAACTTGCCTGTCAGTATCCAAATTCATTTCAATTTCAACAAGACTTGGGTCTTTGAACTTGAAGTTTTATGAGGCAAAAAAAAAAATATAATGCTGGTATTCAGATACTGATTAAAAATGACAATGCATAGAAACATTTCGCATCTACATACATCCCAAATTACTTCTGCGCACATACTTCTAGACCAACCGGCAGTAAAATTGACCGGCGCTGAAATGCGCAGGAACGCAAGAGACTGTCTTTGTGTATTCCGAACCAAGAAAATGATCAAACTAAAGCAGAATGATTTATAGGGGTGAACATCATAAGAAGCGATGCACAGAGTGTACAACCTGTATGTGATTGCTGCCAGCTCACTCCCACAAAGATACTGAGGGAGGTTGTTCCATCCCTGCTGAGCAGGAGAAGCCGTGCAGCCAAGTCCCAGAGAGGAGGAGGTGGGAAACACCACGCTCGGCTCAGTCAGTACGATTCCTCCTTTTTACAGTCCAAAGACACAGAACTGAAACACGCATTTCAGTAACTCAGCTCCAAACAGCATGTTTTGCGGTCTCCACCAAGAGAGTCCCCGAACGCACGACTGCTGTTCCACAACCGAATGTCAGCGGAACAGCTGAGCGATGTACAGGCCTGGAAGAAAAGGGAGAGCTCGGTGCCGACCAGAGGAAAAATAACAAAACACCCTTCTGTGTGGCTACTTGATGGCACGTGGTTCACGGTTTGACCTTTCTCCCTGACAAGTCAATCTCCTGCAAAGAATTGGAATATTACATCAGATAACATCCAAGTCCCCGTTATTCTTTTCAGGATTGGCACTCCATTATGCTCCCATTTTAGGCAGAAATTAAGCCTCCACGTCAGTTGTCTCAACATTTAAGGATAAGTTTCAGTTTCGAATAACTCTGTGTCACCTTGGAAAATTAAAAAAGTACCTCTAGTTCTGATTGTATATGAAAGTCCAGCTAAAACAAATTTCATGGCACTGATTAAGTGTCATGTTCACTAAACTTTAGAATCCTATTATGGATCTTTCTGTATCGGTGTTTGCGTATGCTGCATGGTGAGTGAGAAAAATCAGATTTCAGGTGCTTACAAGCATGACAAATAGGCACTGAAGTGGCCCTGAGCATTGTGATGTAGTAACAGAGAGGAAATTGAAGCATTCAATATTCTGAGGTGCCTGAGCCCTCTGCAGATGGCTCTTGGATACTTGTTAGTAATCTAGAAAAAAAAAAAATTGCAGCCAGTTTTTTGTTGGAGTTTGTTTGGTTTGGTTTTTTTACATGGGCAAAACAAATAATTTGAATGCATGCAATATGATGTGAATATTAATGATATGGACACTGACTTGCAGCTATTACTTTAGGTGCTCACCTCTAAGCTAAATTAATGCAAGGTTTAGCAAGTCCGTCGTACAGTGGCAAACCTCCAGTTTCGTGAAGTTACCTTTCATTTCTGTGTTAATTTGCAGCTTTCTGGAATTTAATTCAAAGTTGCTGACAGTAAGGCATGTGATCAGGGGTATTTTAAACTTGTGACTGACAGTGACAGCAGTGCTACAGTCTAGTTACCTTAGCTGGACTATGCATTCCGCTCATCTTCATACCCCAGCATTTCATTAAAGAAGTTGGTGCTTAATAAGTCATTAAAAGATGTACATATATTTGTATATCTTCATCTTTGTGTAAGTCTGCATTTTATAATTGGATATATAATTAAAATGTAGAAATCACAGTACGTGCTTTTATTTTGGTTTCTGTTTCTATCTGGCAAGTAGACTTGTGGAAAGAAATCAATTTATAGATAATACATGGCCTGAAAATATTTATATTATATAACTCATTTATACATTCACTCTCAGAGAATGAAGACAAAATCAGCAAGTATGTGATAATTAGGTGCCATTAGTACATGCATAAAGATAAATTTGAATCTATTCTAATGCAGTGGAACTATGGAGGTTTAATATTTTTTAACTTAAGAGCTTCTCTGGTTTAGATTTTCGTATATATGGAGGTGAAACAATTCTGAAACAAAGTTTAATGTTAAAAAAAGTCCAAAAGACCATCTAAAGATGGTCAGACACTTGTGAGTCCTAGCAAAAATTTCTAATTTCTTAATAGAAACCTCCCTAATCTTCCAGCAAGAAGAATTTTGTGTCTTTAAATAAAACAAATTATTTGGGCTGTAGGTCTGATCAAAAGTGTAAAGCACATAACAGATTAGAACAACAAATTGGCTATTACTCAGTAACATACACAGGTGTGACCCTGCAAAGGTCAACAGCCAAACACTTTGTTCAAGAATGGAAAGTTAAAAATAAACTGTATGATTGTGGTTTATATAAAGTGGTGATGTACAGTAGCCTTCAAAGGCCAATAAGAGTGAAAAAGTGTATTTAATTACTTAAACTTTAATTGACCTGTACATGTGAAAAATATGAAATATGAATAACCCAGCAGTTTTATGAAAAACATGAAGTGGTACTTTAGAAAATTATTAGAATTTCTATTGATTTTGTGAATAATTGTGTCCTTAATTATTTTATCTCCTTCCACACATTCAGTCATCCCCTACAAATCAAATTTAATTATTGTTTAAACAGAATCTGAGCACATCCACAAGCAAAATAATATAACTAGCGATAGCACAACAATTCAGTAGCTCCCTGCAGCAGTACACAGAATCTATCCAAAATTAGATTGTGTCCCAGCGTGCTGCAAAAATACACTTTGCTGGCTCTCTTTATGTTACCAGACAAAGCCAAATCAGCCAAAGGATGAAATCAGGTAACTGTTGCTTAAATTCTTGTTTCCCCCTTCATGCCAGCACTCCCATATCTACAGTACAGGTACAAGGGCACTTGTACCCACTGATGGCCAGCCTGGTGGTCCTCTCCTCCAGGAGCACAGAGGAAGGCAAGAGGGAGCAAAGAGGATTGTGTTCCACCTCACCGAGGAAGAAATGAATTAAACTGACAGAGGAAAAGTAGTACACAGAGGGTCACTGGGTTGGTAGCAGCCAGGATACCCGGATGTTTGCAGGGTCTGTGTAACGCAGGTCATAACGCTGAGTAAACATTTCAGACTTGCTGAAGCCTTGGGCAAGTATCACAGCACCAGGTATGTCTGGATCTGGTCCAAAGTGGTAAAATCAACGTTATTTTGAGATATTCTTCATGCCTCCTGGGAGAGACTGTAAAGAAGAAGGATGTCTCAAACAGCTGGGGTCCTTATTTGTTCACTTGTGCTTAGTGCTTAATGAAGACTGTCCATGGGAAAGCAAAGAGATGGGAACAGGCCCTGCAGTGGTGGATTGTTTCTGACTCCTCCTTGTATACTTCACGTTCCATTCCCGTAGCTGCATAACCGTAAACCACCTTTTTGTCAATGCGATAAAATCCTACCTTGTCTGCTCAAGGAAAGCTGAAACTGTGGTCAGGTGAGTTACTGGGGTACCTGACCACCAGAGACCCCCCAGGTGACCTCTTGACTCATCTGGAGAGTCTTCTGCAAGGTGCCACAGCGCCTGCATGGAAATTACTGCAGACTCCACCTGCAGGAGGAGGTCAGGTTTGTCAAACTCTGTAAAAGGCAAATTATCAAGTTAGAATCATACAGTGCGCACCCGCACTCCACCATCCTGGATCTGAAAATGCCACAGGACAATGCTGGAACTCAGGGTAGAGATCTTTCTATCTCTTTTCCTCTCTTCTTTCTTGTCTTCTCTCTCCTTTCTCTTTATCATTCTACCTCATTTTAATAACAAATAAATTTTCACACTCCCATTCCTCATTGCTCAATAAATCTTTTGCATTTTCTGATTGTTGGGCTGGTTGCACCTCTTACTTTGTCTGCGGGTATCCCGAACCTAAATTACAATCCAAGGTGAGCCCAGGGGTCACATCATAACACCCCCTTACAGTGGAAGAAGGGTTCTTTGAAATTTAGCATCAGTGTTAATACAACCAAGCACCATACCCAGCCATGACATTTCTGTAAAGGTTGCAGAATCACAAACAAGATCTGGGCTCAGCAGCTGCCTATCATCTATGCCAGTCCTAGATGCCAACAGAAGACTGGTTTAAAATTGCATGGTGTGGTACATTTAAAATGTACATCAAAAAGCTGAAATTATACAGGCTGGATTCATCGCTGATTTTGTAAGTACATCTAAGCAAGTGCTTAGCTGGGGTACGTGCCTCTCACAGCCACACACCTTTCACGCGACAACATCATGTCGTATTTTTTGTGCAGCTTAACCTTTTGAAAGTACTACCTATTACGTGGCCAAAACCATCTTTTAGGTTTAGAAGGTTTTTAAATTCAAGATATACTTGGCACTGGTGTTTCAAGTAAAGATTAAAAGCAAGTGAAAAAAGAGTTTCACACTGAGCTAAAACCACCCCAGAATGGTGTTATAAATATGCAGAGGCCACAGGGAATAAAAACAAAAAGACCATTCTGCAAAGATAGCTGCTTTCTATTCAGGATCAAATGTGATCTCAAGATCCGTAAGAAGAAGGTGAAAAACTATTGAAAACCACAGAGAATGAGAATCTGCAGCAAAATTTAGAACAGAAGTATTCTTCAGCAATATGGAAGAGAACAGGGAAATAAGCATCAGGGACGCAACAAACTGCGCTCAGGCATAAATTAAAGCTAATCTATCTGTGACTAAAAATTCTAAATATGATATTTAGATGGTCTATTACTTCCTGCCCCTAAATCTCACAGGCTGTGTTCTCAGGTTAGGCCTCTAGATTGAGACACCCAGGTTAGTCTCTGTGAATACTCACCGAGACGACTACTCTCAAGCTTTCGGTGGAGGTGAGACAGCTGACTGCAGTGGGGTTGGCGAACATGTTCCTGAATCCAAAGTAAAAGCAAAGCTTGATGTTCTCAGATTGAATATATCCAATAGTCACCATCAATAGATAAAGTCTAAGAGCATGTTTTGTCTAATAAATCTAAGAAATTCAGGCTTGAAAAGGCAAAATACATTGCGTACATTTTATAAGATTGGATGGAATAATGGGAACTACAGATTCATGAGGCTGAACTCCATATGTAAGTCTTTAGAACACACTTTGAGGGGTTTTATTTAATGCAAATTAAATGGAAGCAACATAATGGTCCCATAAACTGACCAAAATAGCTTTTCCCATGCTTGTACACCTTATCAAGAGAGAAAATAGAAAAGAAAGAAAACCAGAACGAGACTCTACACCTATTTGTAGGCAACTGAGCATACACAAGGCAAGCAGGGAGCCATCATGTTTTCTGTAATATTCCATGTGCAGCTGCGAATGCCTGCACTAATGCCAGATAATCTGCAGAGCTATGACGTGAGGGAAGGGAGCCTTGGCCACAGCACTGGACTATTCTACTACTCTTCAAACACTGTAACCGAATACTTCACGTCCTCCTGGACTCCACCAGAACTGAGCAGATGGAGCTGCACTAAGCTGCTCATTCGAACACAAATCCATAACAAAGTGATAAACATTAAGGGCTTGACATGATACCAAAGCAGAGGAAAGGAGTAGTTTTGCTAAAAGTGCTTCTCACTTAAGTCTTCCTCTGGTGCTTCTGGTAGAGTGAAGAGTTTGTGGCTTAAACCTGGACTCCAGCATATAATTAAATCTACGCAAATCCAGTTTACATTAAAAAAACCCAATATAATGAAAACAAAAGAAAAGGCCCTTTGTGACAGCACAGTCTGACTCCGTTTTTTGTGATGCAGCAACTTGAAGCAGCTCTGCAGTTTTCTGAATTTTTGCATGCTCGCTATTAAGGCAGAACTTATCCCTTGCACCCTGCATGACGAGGATGCCTTTCAGCTTGCTTTAGGGGTTTTTTTTGAAGGGCCTGACACTTTTCTCTTTCATTCCTACTCCAGCTGAAATTTGGATTTATTTATTCTTTTCCCTTTCCAGCATTCAAAGCTTTAGAGAACAAATAAAATGAGGATGAAAAAAGCTTCTTGCTCAGCTTTTAAATTAAAATATTGTTGTGCTCTTATTTTCTTTATTTTTTTAAATTCCTTGAAATCTTAGGGCCAGTAGAAAATGTGCCATTTAAGTATCCTTTTTTCCCAAAACCATAGCAGGAAACATCCATCCCTTTGGGATAAACATGCTGAGAGAAGACTTTCTTTTGTTCTCTTTGCCATGACTGAAGTGAAATTGCTTGCACCGCTGGATTATAACTTCAATTTAAAGAGGTTTTCTTAATAAATGGAAAGTAGGAGTCAGACTATATAGAAAAATATACGCGGCCAGAAAAGGAAAAGAGATCCGCAAGGGGAATAAACTTCAGAAGTGTTCGCTCGTACTCTAATTCTGACATATACTTGCTCCTCGTAGAGTAATTCTGACCACAAACTTTTCCATATAAGCACTTTTGAGTTTAAGAACATTTCCACCTAATTGGTGATCTTCTGCATTCCAGCCCCTTACATGTGACCCCACTGTTTTGTCAGGATGTGTTCCTATCTCGTTAAATACCCTGCGGACAATATTAGTTGCAACACAGTTAGGCAAGGAAGAGAATGTGAAATGGAGTCTTAATTCTGAATTCCCTGACCAATCTTGTTGTTCAAATAGAAATAAAGACTATGGAAGAAATCCAAACAGAAGGAGAACACAGTTTTCTGTGCTTATTCAAAGGATAATGATGTCCTAAGGGAACCAATAAAAGAAAATGAAATTGTACAAAGGACACCTCCAGTATATCTAGTAAATCTTGCAGGAAAACACAACCACAAAAATCAATAATAAAAAACTATTCTCAAGGATGCTAAATAAAGCAGGCTAGGAACAATCCCTTTTGAAATGCGTATGTTGTAAGCTGAGTTCTAAGACTTCAAAATCATCATTCATAAACCAGGTTGGAATACAATAAAGATATTTACCCAGTGTTTACCTCTTCTTTTATGCAACCTGAATTTATATATAGAGAAAACATGACAAACCTTTTCAGCATAGTACTCACCAAGTAGAGTTTCTGCTCAAAACAATTTTTGCATTTCCCAGAAAGATCTACACATATTTGAGGAAGGTAGTCCATGTGCTATTTATGTTCTATTTGCATAGATGGTTACTCCTGTTAAAGCTTGTTGATTTTTATGTAAGAGGAACAGCAAAACAAAAGTATGAGCTTAGAACAACAAAGTTATTCTAAACACCAGCTACACAAAGTGCAAGAGTCTTCCAAAAGCAGCCTATTCTACACAGCAAGCATAACACTGTATATTTTATATTCTACGCATTTAAAGGAGATAATCAGATTTTCATCTAATTATTACCAGAATTATCTGTTTCTATTGAAATGAGACATAATAAAAATAGAGTCTAAATGTGTTTTGCATAAGTTTGGAAAGAGCCTGGGGAGATGGGAGTCACTGAGTGACCTGGAATGACGCTTAACAGAACAGCAGGATGTGCTATGAAACACACATGTTAAAAAGAAAAAAAAAACAAACCCAAAACCACACAGAAAGCACACACAGTAGCCCCAGTACATATACACATAAACCAACTTATATTCATTCATTATCACAATACACCTCTGTTTTAAAGAGATAAGTCCCTGTATTCTTATGCAGTGCTTTGAACTCTCCAAAGCGTTTTAATTAAATTGTTTTGAACGAGACCTGTGCACTTCAGCAGTACTTATGTTTGCAGGTAATCCAAAATTCATCTGAAAGTTCAAAGAGAATTCATACATAAAGTAGTGGCATTTCAAGTGGCTGCCTCTTAATCTGTCACATGATATATCTTTAAAAATACAGCAGAAGCCTGGTTTTAGAATATTTAAGGTCTGGACATGCATTCCACTTTTTCAATACCACTAAAGCTTGGCAAGAACAGAGGCTGTGGTTGAAGTTCATATTAATATAGCACAAGGTCCCAAAGAAGACTTTCTGTTTCACTACAAGCTTTTTTAAAGAACGAGAAAAATGCTAATGATATTGTAAGATTTCTCTGCCCTGGACACACATTTACCCTGGAAGAGTTTCCTGCACATTGTCACAGCTATTAAAAATGAATGCAAATAGGGAATATACAATGAAAAGTGCACTTTCAGTACTCCAATAAGCACAGCATGAACAATGACAATGATAACTCTGAAATGACTTATTGCAATCAAACTTTGTGCCACTAAAATAACTCTTACTCTAAATTATGCAACACTAAAGTAAAGTAGAGGAAAGGTTCAAGGAAAAAGCCCTCAGTACTTATTGCATCATATTTTATAACTTAGAGACTAGTTGTATCCAAGTCTGAGAACATTTAATACTTACATTTCCACCTTCTATTTTTCATGTGAGGGGTGCTTTATTACATGGGTGCACAAGTGAGTAGGGATGGTCTGACTGACCTCTCCCTTCTCTTAAAAGTCCAAAATGAATTCCCACTTACTATAAATGATCAAAGTTTTATGGACTAATGACACTTTAAAATACTTTTTTTCCACTTTTACTGCAATCCTGTCATTAAGACTAACACTCTAAAGTAGCTAAGAGAATGAGTAAGCAAAATGATTTACACAGATGGTAGTGCAGTGGTAAGAGGTGGGGAAAGATTCTTTGAAATTTTTTGTAGCCGAACCATTAAAAAGATTTACACCAAGGTCTTTAAGTGAAAAGAGAGCATTGCCAAAGAGGTCTGGCAAGCTCTTTCATCAATAAAATACTCTGTCCCATAAATTCAGCCAAACTCTCAACTTAAAACCTTATTAAAATCTAGAAGGAGCTTGTTTTGTTACCAGAGACAGCCCACCAACCCAGTATCCAAAGAGACTGCCTACAAAAATCAGACGGGACAGCGGCACTTGCATTAAATCTTCACCATCACTGCACCTCCTCTACTTTTCCATGAGGCCACGTATAAAAATTGAGGAAATATTTAGCACAAGAGAGCACTGTTTCTAACACAGGACAAAGCTGTGCTGAAATTCTGTGTTTCTGAACCTGGCTGATCTGGACTTTGTGGCAAGACCTGCAGAAACCTTGCCATACAGAAGACTCATAAAACGTCTTTGTGAGGTTTTGGGTTTAACTTCATTCAGAATGTTCTTTAGTTAGAGGTTAATTCAAAACAGTGAATTCGCCTCCTGCCATGTTTGCTCATTAGAGATAGCCTCAGGAGGCAGTAATCAGATCTGGATCCAGGTTTAGGGCAGGTTCAGAGTCAAGGCTTGATTTTTTTACTGTACCAGAACATACATTTGGAATTTAAAGGCAGCAGTGTTTGATACTATTCACAACAAAATTTCAAGACAAAATTTCCAACAGAAGGAAAACAGGAGTTTTTCTGTTGCTCAATATAGAGGAACATTACTGTTTCTTTGGTGCTAAAAATGGGCTTAAGGTTGTAAAACATGAGTGTGTTTTGACAGTCCTTGCTTCAAGATCAGCTGCTCGTGACATTTCCATCAACTTGGACTGCAGCCCATCGAGACCTAGAGAACAGGTGCCGTCCAATTTTGGACTTCATCCAAAATGCAAAGTGTAGAGATAGATACTCATATGCCCTCACCCTCGCCCTGAAAGTCTGAATAAAGTGACAAATATTATACAAGATACTCCAGCAGTCAAATCCTAGTAGGAAGAAAAGCAAGGAGCCAAAGTGGTAGACAAGGAAAAGACCCTTTTTTTTTTTCCTTGGTCTTTTTATGCCATCGTAGTTCACGCGTCTCTGCTGTCGGAGACATCCCTGAGCCAAATTCTCTACTCTCCAAACAGAAATATATAGAAAGAAATCCACAGGGATGGTAGTCAGATTAGCTTGCTGACTACTGCTTATGTCCCGTGCAATTTTACTCCCTAAGCTGATTCAGGACACGGCTGGTCCATCATAGTAGCCCTGAGTTTCTAAGGAACTGTATATAAGCAGCTGAACATCACACAGGAATTGTTGTTTTCTTGTAGCCAAACAGAAAGACTCCAAAAAGGGGGGAATGCTGCCCCCAACAACTCCATGGCCAACAACACTTTTTTCAGGTCATTGTTGCTATTTGACAGGCTCCAGGTAGGCAGAAACGTCAGGAAATTTTCCCTACTCTGGTTACACAAAGGTTACGAACACTGCTGGATACCACTCCTCTTTCTGCTCAGCCTTTCCTCAACTGAACTTTGAGTCCTTTGAGGTCCAGCTTCCAATTCTCCAGCTTTTTCCCAGGTCTTAGACTACATACAGGATAGTATCAACACTCATCTGTAAATTAGTGTCACAAAATCCAGTTATTGATGTAGTAAATTAATACAAAAAATGCACAGGGAGCCAACACTGCATCAAAGGAAAGTCGGCCTACAAGTCTTACTGACAATCTGTTTCCTCCATCACAGAATAAACTCCTCTACCCAAACACAAAATATATTTAATGTCCCTTAGTATTCTGAAAAAGAGAGGGGAAAAAAAAAAAAAATCACTGGAGATTACTTACTGAAGCGCTTGCCAATTTTTTCCTCAATATTTTCGTCAGAATTCTAAGCTTTATCAAATAATAAGGGAACCTGTCCCAGCATCACACGTGTTCATTCAGAAACATGCGCTCACGTATGCATTAGGAAGACTCTAAAGACGGGTATGTCGTGTAACAAAGAAGCAGGACAGAATGCAACAAGGAGGTTTTAACTGAACACAGAGGTTTTAAACCGTGTTTAGAGAAATGCTTGTTTCACATCAAAAAAAGCCATTTATCAACTATGAACAAGGTGGACAAATACGGTGAAGCTGAGAAACAGGAAAGCCTGACTCAGGGAACAAGAGGAGGAGATGTTTGGGAAGACATGGTGGGAAATAAGTGGAGGCACTGCATGTGCACATTCAGGCAGATAAGCTCCCAGCCCTGGGAACACGTGCTTTGGACTGCTTACACCGTTTTGCTCCTTAAGAGTCAATACTTGTTTCAAAAAGCTAAGAGACTCTAAATATTCTTACATTTGGAGAGGGATACCTCTTCTGCAAATGCAAATACATCAGCAGACTAATGTCAGATGGCAAGCTTGGGCATAAACAGACATACGATCAAGTTGTCAGAATTTTTACATGGGTTCTTTTTTCTTGGGAATGAAGGAAGAATTGCATATATTTTTTCATGTGTATACAAAATATTTAGGAAAATTTAGCAGGCAACTTTCACAGAAACACTATCTTTTTTTTTTTGCCCTCCATTCTTAGCGTGTTGTATACCAGTCAGGGAAACCAAAACAGATCATGCATTGAAAACCAGATTTCAGAACAATTCATTAAAAGCACTGAAGAACGCTTGTTGCTTACACATTCTCCCCAGATGGTGTGTTTGACTGCACATATACAAGCCTTCATTCCTTACAGACCCAGTCCCAAGAGACTGAGTGAGAGAGTTAAAAGTGGTAGGAAATATTACTCATACAAGTATGTGCAGTTAGATAGGTTCAGAGGGGATTAAAAATGTCATTTTTTTTCTACTGTATCTCTTTCACGCCAAGTACTGTTTGCTGCAAACATTCACACAACATTCCCCTTTGGCTGCACAATCGTTAGCTCTCAGATTTACAGAATCGTTTCAGTCTCAAGTATCTTACTTGAGGGAAATGCTGTATATTTCTCTTGTTTTCAGCATGTTGGGAAAGAAGCGAAACTCATTCATAAAGAAATGGTTTCTTTTCTCCCACATTTCCCCTCTAACGTGAAATACCATTTTCACATAGTGCATATTGACGAGTTGCATGCTGTTTTGATTTATAGCACCTTGTTTCACTCCCTTTCATTGCAATTTTTTTGATTCTGAGCAATCATTATGTTTTTTGCTCGACTTTGTCTTTCGATTACTGGGTTGTCTTCTACAGCGTATCAACGTAAAGAAACACTTCGGAAACAAATGCAATGGCATTTGTTCGGGAGTACCTATAGGCGCGTTTCGGCAGTAGATGGCAGCATGTGGCTGCTCAGCTCGCCCGGGCTCTGCGCGCAATCCCGACAGGGGAAACAAACTCCGAGACAGAAACGGTCCGGTCTTTGCAAACCCACGTCCCCACATACTCTCTCACAGCAAAATACTGTAGTCGTGTCTCTTAGAAGTCCTTCAGGGGCTGAGTCAAACAGTGCGGTTT
The DNA here is from genome assembly GCF_000703405.1 of Apaloderma vittatum. Taxonomy (NCBI): domain Eukaryota; kingdom Metazoa; phylum Chordata; class Aves; order Trogoniformes; family Trogonidae; genus Apaloderma; species Apaloderma vittatum. Next base: position 18,147 of record NW_009703428.1, on the reverse strand, counting down.
TCCTTGATTCTTGGTTTAGTCTGGGGTGGTTTCGTGTTGTTGTTTTTTTTATTTTTCAAACTAACATTCTGCAGAAATTAAAAGATTTCTGGAAAGCAGAGATAAGCTGGATGAAGTCTCTTGGTACAGATACCCAGAAAGGTTGGTAAATTTGGTAAATAAACCCTGTATCTGTGCTTCAGGACATCATTTCTAGCAACAAAATGAGCTCTTCTATCTATGCTGCTTCAGAATCCTTGACCACACAAGCTCTTTTCTTGCTATCAAACAAATACATAGATAACAACTCCCTTTCCCATCTGTACAAAAGGCAGCAGCAGTACATCTAAAAGTATATATACCTAATAACTTTAAAATAAATAATTCCAGAATGTTACTACTCTCTTAAGTGGTTTTCATACAATAATTCTAAGAGAAACAAAACCTAAGTAAGTGGCATGGACAGATTTCAATCATTCTAAATTCCTTGCATTTTCAAAACCAAAATGGGCTTAGGATAGTAAGCACTGCTACTGCACTTGCAATCTACACTTTGCTCCTATGAGTAAGCAATTATAATGAACGCTGTGAGTAACAAAAGTGCATTTTCCTCTCCCTTGTATGCCAGGCTTATTTCAATTCATGTGATGTGTTTCTTTCACGTTAGGAAGTTTAGGGTGTATTTATAACAGAGTTTTCATACCGTATAATCACCCTTCTCTTTCTTACCCCTCTTAACAGAGACTGGATATATCCCTTTCACTTTCTGAAAATACAGCAGTTTATCACTATATTTGACTGGTAATTTTATACAAGTGCAAAGCATCAACAACCAGCTCATACATTCCGTGTCATGTTCGTGCTACAGCCAGAATGACTTGGCCCCTTCAAAACACATTTCAAGAAAACAAGAGTCTATTTTGGATTGTTAGTGTTTTTTCCTTACCTGAAACAATCTCATTAGCCTTCTTCCACCCCTCAGAAGCACGTAAAATTCCACTTTTTCTATGTCGTGAGGAGCTGCTTCTTCAGCGCTGTAGTGAAAGAAAACCCTTCTGTCAAACAATATAGTGCTTTTATATTACAACACATACACACACAATTGATCTTAATAAAGCAAGGCTTTTATGTGGAAGCGTATAGATTTTTTTTTAAGCAGCAAGTCCATACGGTTTGAGCTTGTAAGGGTAGTTTGCATGACTCCCACATCAGAGGTATGATAGCCAGAGTGTGCAGCATCGAGGGAAACACTGCCTGGGAACTCTCTTCTGGTGGGCTCGTGTGCTAGAGCCACAGGGTCCTCCAAGCCTCTGAGGTCTGGGCACCCAGCCTGGTTCCTGCTGCCCCAGGACCCTCAGCACCCGTCAGGAAGAGCATGCACTCCTCCAAGTTTCTCCTTGCAGCTCCTTGGATTATTTAGTCTCTAAAAGCCCATCTGTCAAGGAGCCGAAGTTGAAACTAGCTGCTCTGTCACGGAGAGCATCACCAGGCAATCGTTGCCACAGATTATCTCAAAAAGTCCAAATTTCAGTACGCCTTTGAAATTCTGCATACTTTGAGTTAAAACAGATGAACTGCAAAGAAAGCTGTAAAAATCTTTTGTATTGGTCAGCAGTATTAGTGGAGTAAAATGATGACAGGATTTAAAGACCTCCAAGGTAATGACAATTTAAATGGTAACAATTATCGTGATGAATGGCAGCAAAAGGTCTGCGTCAACCTAATACTGTAAACACTGGCAAAGGGGCTTCTAACAGCCCCTAACAGCTTCTAACTCTGTCCAAATATGTCCTACTTGCAACTACCGCTTCTCATTTTCTGAGCACACCTTCTGTTCATCATGGCAACTGATGAGACTATTCTTTCTCTCTCTGATAATTGATAAATACTGTGATGAGAACTCTTTTTTTATGAACTCTTTTTCCTTATTACCTTACCATTAATCTCTCTTCCCTCCTTTACTTCTCTTTCCCAGCGTTTCTTTCCCTTTCCCAGCGTTTGATATCTCATAACCTAGGGGCAGAGGGCAGAATCTGCTCTGAAGTAGCATTTAACAAAGAGAAGGTTAAAAGAGGGGCAACAGGAACTAACGTCCTTATCTATTTAACTGCTAGTAGTGCATGAGCAGGCATGCTGGGACTCACTAGCTGTCCCTAAAGCTACAAGCCAGCTTTCTGTCTCCTCACATTATAGCCCGGTTTAACTTCTGTAGTAACATATCTCAGCACAAAATGATTATAAAATTCACTCCACTACAACTAGAGCCCTAATTTATCTGCTTCCAGAAAGAGGTTGTTCTGTAGAAATGTAAAGATTACATTCAGTGTTCCAGATAGCTAACACAGCAGAAGTTTAATAGCATTACAGTATTTGGTAAAGCAGAGTGGATGAGCTTGCATAACCAGAGAAGATTTTTCACACATAAATATATAAAAGAGATATATAGACATATCTAGATAGATCTACAGAGAAAGATGTATATTAAAAAATCGGTATTTACATAATAATATACATATATAAATAATATTTTAATATGGATGAATGATCATACCATAAAAAATAGGCAGAATTCAGCTTAAATTTGAGTCATGCATAAGAAATAGTTCTGGACATAGAAACATGCAAGAAATTAAGCCACAATTTAACAAAGGCAAGAAGATAATTGCTCTGTCTCCAGCTAATAGATGAGCCGGTGACTTGCAGCTAATAATATCTGAAGACAGTTTCAGATGTCTAGGTTAATTGGCACCTAAATGCAGTCGAAAAACAACAGATCAAAATTTATGAGGAGCCATATTCTCAGTCCCTGCCTCCACTCTTACGAAGCAAAAATAGTTTCTACAAATTAGAAACAGAATTAATTTCTAGACAAGTGTGTGGATACAAAGAATCTGGATAGTTAATTTTTGCTGTGCTCATCTGGGTGTGGAACTTAAGTGTTTGCCTTTGGCTTTTCCAGGCTACCACATGTACCATTTTTCTTAGTTGATTCAGTGCCTGAAAAGGATGTATCGGATACCCATCTGGGATGAAATGCTCTCTGGCAGCCTGCTGTGCTTGGATCTCCCTGTCTTCCTTCAGACCTTCAGCAAAAGAAGCTTTGCATGGTAAAAAAGTTTTCTGAAATTGTTCTCAGACAAGCTGGTATTTTGTTAGCGCTTTCTTCACCCAAGAGAGATTATGTGACTGCTCACTTACAAGCATCATTTAGCTCCACAGTCCTTCTAGTTTGTCTAGGTTAATAACATACACTGGGGACCACATCTTTCTAGTGGAGTCCCTCAGGGGTCGGTACTGGGACCAGGACTATCCAATATATTCATCCATGACCTGGCTGAGGGAACAGAGAGCACTGTCACCAAGTTTGCTGATGGCACAAAACGGGGAGGAGAGGCTGACACCCCAGCAGGCTGTGCTGCCATCCAGAGAGACCTGGACAGGCTGGAGAGTTGGGCAGGGAGAAATTTTATGAAATACAACAAGTGCAGAGTCTTGTGCCTGGGAAAGAACAACCCCAAATACCAGTACGGGCTGGGGACTGACCTGCTGGAGAGCAGCACAGGGGAAAGGGACCTGGGGGTGCTGGTGGGCAGCAGGATGGCCATGAGCCAGCAACGTGCCCTCGTGGCCAAGAAGGCCAATGGCATCCTGGGGTGTGTTAGAGGGGGGCTGGCTAGTAGGTTGCGAGAGGTTCTCCTGCCTCTTTGCTCTGCCCTGGTGAGGCCACATCTGGAATGTTGTGTCCAGTTCTGGGCCCCTCAGCTCAAGAGAGACAGGGAACTGCTGGAGAGAGTCCAGCTCAGCCACAGAGATGATGAAGGGAGTGGAACATCTCCCTGATGAGGAGAGGCTGAAGGAGCTGGGTCTCTTTTTAGCTTGGAGGAGATTCAGGAGTGACCTCATAGATGTTTATAAATACATCAAGGGGGAGTGTCAGGAGGATGGAGCCAGGCTCTTCTCAGGGATGTCTCATGACAGGACAAGGGGTAATGGGTGCAAGCTAGAGCACAGGAAGTTCCACAAAACCATTCAGAAAAACTTTCACTGTGAGGGTGCCGGAGCCCTGGCACAGGCTGCCCAGGGAGGTTGTGGAGTCTCCTTCTCTGGAGACTTTCAAAACTCACCTGGACACGTTCCTGTGTGACCTACTCTGGGTGATCCTGCTCTGGCAGGGGGGCTGGACTAGATGATCTTTTGAGGCCCCTTCCAACCACTGGCATTTTGTGATTCTGTGATTCTATGATCTTCAGCGAGCTTCCACAGCTGTGCTAAATGCCATCAGGGGACGATTATAGCACCGAAGTCAGCTGCAGTTCAGCAATCCAATCAGATTTGGTAGTGAAGTCTGTTCTTATGAAGCCTCCATTACAAACACATAGCCCCTAGCAACAATTAATTTTGGCAATTTTTTTGAAATCTGGCTTATGCGGCCAGCTGCTGGATGTGGAAAAATACATCACACATATTGCAATATATAACCAACATCACCACAGCCAAAAGTTTAGAACTTTTAAACTTTTTTAGAACATTAAAAAAAAATACTTCATTCTTCTGTTTAATCCTTCATAATTTTACTGTTAAATAAAATGCCTCAGATTTCATCTAGTCTTTCATAGCACGTTTTCTAATACTGCTGCATTAGACAGCCCTTATCCTTAGATAAGTTCCTGTACCTTCAAAACTATTTCACTTACCTGTTTAAAAAAACCCAACTTCTCAGTTCTGACACTGGCAGAAAAGTTTCAGATAAAGTACTTGCCCCTCATGTTCTTCCCTTATATGCACCAGTGCTTTGGAAATGAAGCCAAGTCACAAAAATCAGGCCTTGATTGCAAAGAGGCAGTACAGCTGCAGAAGCCAGCTGTGATGCATGAGTGAAGTTCCAACTGGTGAGACTACAGCTTCAAAAGCCTAAGCACAAAAGCTCTGAAGATTTATTTTTTTTAATAACGTGGCCTCATTCTGAAGGAGAAGTAGGAATTAGAAAGGAGAAGGAAAGATGTGAGCACATCATCAGCTGAAGATACAAGCCATGCTCAGGCAAACTGAAGGCTTGATTTGACGTGGTTCCTTCTGCAGGCAAATCCTTGGGTATGTAACACCCCTGCTCGGGTCACTTCAGGCAACTTCGACCACGCACAAAGAGATTCTGGAAGTAGGGTACACACCATGTAAACGTAGAAACCAGTTCACTATTGTCCAGTACACCAAAATGATTGATAGGATTAATGAGCTCCCAATCCAACGGTTCAGAAGTTCAGTGCTTGAGAGATGACATCCAACCAACATTTGCCAGCCAGGCAAATCATGTGAGGAGGCTTTTCTCTGTCCTTGGGACAGGCTGATCCTCAGTGTCACAGGGGAAGACCATCCTTGGTCTCCTTGTCTCCTTAGGATTGTATATCTTTCCATGGTTGTTTTGCCTTTTGAATCCTTGAGTTGCCAACTATACACCCCTCCCTAACCTTACCTCTGCAGCTTCACCCATCTTGTTTTGCACAGCTCTTTTCTGTGTAGGGTTGTACAGCTCTTTCTATCAGTTTAGCAGGTTTCTCAGAAGTCTAAGCCAGGGTTACACAAGCATGCTGTGTGCAAGCTGGGTCTTGGACCA
>NW_009703428.1:1446-12526 GCF_000703405.1 Apaloderma vittatum | reverse complement strand
CAGCGGAACCGCTGGGAGGAGGGTTACAGGTAAGACAGGCTATTCTGGAAGAAACTATTGGCATTATCTTAGGAAAAGCCATCTCTTTTACTGTCAGATCATGTTGCTGCGAGGGAGCAGAGAGCAACAACATACACTTAATAAAATAAAAGAAGCTCTTTGCATCTCATCCAACTCTGACACAGCAGAGGTAGCAGCAGAGGATTCATTGTTTAGGAGCACTGATCATACAAAAGCAGAAGGACATAACAGACCTCTTCATTTGTACTAAGAAGTTAAGCAACAATAAGCCTACTTATGCCTGCAGATGGTTCAGTGCCTATAATGTTTGGCTTGGGTTTTAATGCAGAAATATCAAAAGCTGTTAGTGGCACTGCTGAATGACCTCCTGCCTACAGTCAGTGATTTTCTTTTAATACTAAGCACATACTACAGAGTGACTGATCATATTTTGAGTCTCATTAGGCAGTCACGAATGGAAGGAAAAGAGGCACTAACGAACTCTCTGCCCTGGCGAGCAATTGCAGGATAAACCACTGTCAGTCCTCACGGATAAGAACCTGCACAGCCTGGGAATGCATCAGCATAGGAAAGGCTGCTGTGTATAGCCAGCCTATGCAACACTGCCAGATGTGTCACTGCAGGAAAAACACAGGCAGGAAGAAAATGGCATAATGGATGTAACAGCCTTACACGTGGCACTCTGTCTGTCTTGTGAGATTGAGAAATTTCCATATCTTACTGCATAATCACATCTAACCACATAAACCCACTGCTTTAGCTAAAATCAGCGTTTTCTGCATTTTCTCAGCAGGCCCATAAATATGTTCCAATATTCCAATACTGTAAATGTAAACCAACTTATAATTACCATGTTTTCCCCAGTTATTCTTCTTGATCCCTGAAAAGAAATACATTAACCTCAGGACAACAGATCAGAAAGGCACTTGAATTAGATCATTTGGCAAAAACATGGGTCTGCGCTTGGACCATTCCCATTCACACATGCACATAAAAGAAGCTTGCAGTAAAACTAGTTAAACATTTTCAAAGCCCCTCCAACTGCTCAAAGAGAAAGAAGAATTATGAACACAACAAACACAAGCCACCTCAATATAATGCTTTTTCCTTTTTTAATGTCCCAGTGTCTTTCTGCTCCTTACAGTAAGGTTGAATATTGGTTGTCCTGAAAAATTAACTATGGTAAGTGTTTCTAGAAAGCTGTTACAAATTCTGTAAAGTTGTGCAAACTGCAATTACTAAACAAAGGAATATGGTAACTTGAAAGCTTTCTGAAGCAACTTTGAAGGCGCCTGTATACGTCAGATTTGAACTGCCTAAACTTTCATCCACTATTGCTTTGAAAGGACAGAAAGCATCACTATTGATGACAAAGTATGGAGTCTTGTCTATTCATACCAATAGTTTTGACTCCTAAAATTAATTCCAAGCTGTAGGCCTTTCATCAGCAAACACACTATCGAGGATTTCTACTAGCTACACTTAACAATTCCCAATCTGGCTACAATGCACCAGGCTGCGATCTGAGAAGGAGAAGGGACCTGCGTGATTGCAGGAAATCCCAAGCTATCTTTTATGATAATTTTAATCCTACAAAGCATATTTCCCTCAATTCATTACTTTATTGATGATATTTCCTCATTGAAAAGTTAACTGTAGTACTTCCCTCCATTAATCATGAGATCAGTGAAGGCTGTGAGAGTTTTAATTTCAGTAAGACCTCTGAAGAATTTCTTCTGATTTGAGAAAGCTAACTTTTCTCATCCACCTGAGTATTTTCTTTTACCTCCCTCCTGATTCCATGCTCAAAAGAAAAGAAAAACTAATCTATCAAATCTTTCTTTCTCTGAGACTTTTAAAGATGGAAGAGGCTTTCATGGGTCTTTTCAACTTAGTCTTACAACCATAAAAAATTTGACAGAACACTGCAAGCACAAAAGTGAGAGCATGATAAATTTGGATAAAAATGAATGTAGCAGGACATATATATGCCTCTTTCTGCTGTAAGTGAAAGAAAACCTCTTCAGAGTCACCAGAAGGAACATTCCATTCCTCATCTTCCCATCACACCAGGTTTACAACCATGTCTCCCTGTAATACACAGAGGGATGATGTTTCCTGTTCAGTCCAGCAGTATCAGATCTGAAAATACCTGATGGTGCAATTTTAGACTTCTGTAACCTGAAGGCCATTGTAGCCTAATTGCTACTATGCCTTCCACAACAGGGGAATCTTAGTCTGTTCCAGATCTCTGAAAGGTAACACAACATTCAATTGTACTTCAATTTTCATACAGGCATCTATCCCCTGAGCTGGACAGTAGAGTAACATCTGAGGTCATCACAGAAGAAACTGCAATGTGACCTTATGTAGGAAATGTGAATAGGTCACTCATAAATTATTGCTGCTCTTCGTAGATAAGCCAACTGGTCTCAATGTAGCTGTTTTTAGACAGCTTGCCCCTGTTGAGAGAAATTTTTCAGAGCAAGAGGCAAAGCTAAATAGCACTGACTGGAACGTGTGGCAAACTTAATTGCAAACCCACAGCTGTGCCCGTGGGCTTCTGATCCAAGAAACAAACAATTTCTCCCAGCCAGGCTTCATTTTGCCCACATTTATTTGAATTGCAAGCACCTGGTCTCCAGAGGTCACAGATTTTTCAAACAAATTCCCAGCAAATGAAAAACAAAAAGCAACAAAATAAACTACCTTCTTTCAGGGAAGCCTCCTTAGACCATCTGATTTATTCCAATGCTGAACAAACTAAGCACCTTCGCAGCAGCTTTGCCAGTTCTCCAAAGTAACTGTGCTGGAAATTAGAGTCTGTCTTCCTTCTTCTCTTCATCTGTCAGAGGGTCACAGCATAGTTTCATCCAAAGTTCCTCAGTTGTGCTGGTCTGGATTCTAAACAAAAATAAGAGGCTCGTGTTGGTTCCCCCACTCCTCAGCTACCCTTCCCAAGCTACTTCCCTCCTACACCCCCCACAGCTATGAACCCAGCTGGAACACAATTTAAAAGGGAACGTAGCAGGCTGATGCTTGCTCCAGGAGGTACTGTGATTGAAAAAAGAGTGGATACTTAAAGTAATGGGAAAGGAACTACACTTTTAGAGTGAAAAATAATTTCTATTTTAGATGTTCAAGGTGTTAAACAGGTTTTTTTTGCCTCATCGTCTACATTACAAAATGTCAAAGGAAACTTTTGATTTATGAAGCAGAAGTACATTTAGAAGTTTGAACTCACAGACAAATTAGTAACTAAGTACAGGCTACAATGGTCTACAACCCCTACACCACACTTGGCAGCAGCAACAGGGCTCGCGCTCCAGGCTGTAATTCTTTGATCTCGTAACTGGGGCCCCGAGTGTGGGAAATGAGGGGAAGGAATCACGCTTCCTCGCCACCTCACCTGCCCAGTGACAAGCTCACAGACAGGACCTGGGAAACACAAACTCTTTCGTAGTGGCATGACATAAGGAAAGCTCAAAAAATTCCCCCAGGATATCAAAAAGTCTTGTGAATAATTGCTTTGGCTTTGTGGAAGAGGATAAAGAAAACCAAGAATTTGTGCTGATTTTCAGAACTACAACCAACCAATCATGTACTTCGCCTAAAAGCTGGCAATCAACCTGCTATGACTGTTTTTATGACATAATGCATATTCTGGGTGTTTTATGAAGAATTTTATCTCAGGAGGTACCAAAGGTCACTGGGAAATGCACTGTGGTCTAGCCTGGGTAGATTCAGAATAATAAAAAAACCAGAGTAATACAATCCAACAATCACTGATAAACAACATGAAATTAGATTCAGAGCACCATGTCTTAATCAGTGATTCGTGTCAATGTAAACAAAGTGATACCCGTTTTGGTCAATTTGGACAGAAAAATGATCTTTTCAAAACCTTTGTGGGAGCTCTTTCAGGAAGAAAAAGATATGTTTTTCTTTGAAAAAGTTCACTTGGGCATATTGTCATCTCTTCAAGCTATTTATATCTCTGACTTGCTGAAACTCTAAAAGATATTAAAAATATTGTATTTGTGTTGTCTTTTAGAACTACCCAGAGTTCACCTTGATACTTAGCAATCGTGCATGTTTTATACAGATTTTTTCTTATCACTGCTCTATGAAAGTTGACAGCAAAAATAAAATGCATCTTTTTATATAAGAGATTATGTCTTTGAAGTGTAATAAAAGTGCAAGTGAAGTGGATTTGGAAGCGTTCACTGAACATTTTTTCTAATGCTAAATAAATGCAATAGAAAGTACTAATCTCTCAAGTCACAGTCATCATTTTAGCAAAGGTCTGTGATTATTGTTTTCATAATAACAAGTTGGAATTGTTTTAGCAAAATTACACAGCAAATAATTTTGTCATAATGTAAATTTGCTTATTTTGTCTTCTGGATCAAACATAAACCACGTGGTACAGGTGTGCTGATACAGTTTATTCATATACTATGGGGAAAAGTTAAAAATTTAAAACTCTCAAAAAAAATCTTCAGAAATAGGACAATTTTAGAACTTAGAACTTTAGTACTAAAGTAGACGGTAGCCACAGCATAAATGAATCTCACACAAGGGTCCATTCTAAATGACAAAACATTCCCTTGCAAGAAATTAACTGATGAAATATTACAGCCATTTATGGTGAGGAAAACATATTACAAATTCTGAAGGTGGGGAAAAACAACAACTGTGAGTATTAGTGCAGAGGCACTCTGCCCTCAAATGCTGTGATTGCTCTACGTCAATATTTAGTATTGCAATAACTCTAGCTAGTATGACTTCTAAACTCAATTTTATTTAATAGCTCTTTTTACCCAGTTACAGACAACTCATTTGCCTTTAAAGCAGAATTTTCATCACTACTTTTTCTCATTACTGTGTCTTCCAACATCTTTTTCATGTTCCTGTTTTGACATGCCTAGCCATAATTTATAAACTTCGGAAGTTTAACTATTCTATTAAATTATAAATACATCTAGTAGATCTTTAAATGAAAAAAAACGCAGAGCAATTGAGCAATCTTAACCTTCTACCAAGTGTAAAACACAATCTTAAATCAGAATTAATCTATGCCTAGAGTATCCCCTGCACTTTGACAGACGAACATCTAAAAACATTGTGAAAACAGCAGATTAAAGAGATAACTTGTTTCACCTGACACATACTCATATGTGTAACTCACAGTTACACATTACACAGTTAACTGTGAGTTAAACATATGAGTATGTGTCAGGTGAAACTCACAGTTACTCAGATGGCTCAAGTCCAAGACAGTTTTTCTGAAGTTGAGCAGATGCTGCAATGCTTTCTTGAAAAGGACTTCAATACAGGCTGCAGCACTTCACTGAATGCGAGCTACTCGTCATCCAAAGACATTTGAGTCACAAAACCAAATGCATAAATAAATACATCATTGAAAAACAAGACAAAAACTGCTACACAAATAACATACATTTCTTGTGACTACTACAAATTCTGCAAATTCTTCCTCACATAATAAAATATTATTATTAATGGGAATAGATGTTATCAGGAAAAAAAATGCTGGAATGTTAAGTTTGGTCTAGTCTTTGTAAAACCAGAAAGATCAGTCACCAAACTTTCTCCTAGGTCCTGTTGTATCAATTCCTTTAGTATTTCCTCAGATATTTTGCCCAGTATTAGACTTTGACTAATGATTACTGATTGCCAGATGTTCCTTTTTATTCATTCATGCTCATAAAAACATTTCAAATGTATTGATTACCACTACTGTGTACTTCTCAGTTTTAATTAGTGACCCATCTTGTTCATCTTCTTCCAATGCCATCAGCATGTCTACTAAAAGTTTTGCTTTATCAAAAGTTTGTATTTGTCTACGGAATTAGATGTGCCTCTGTATTTACTTACAGACCTGTGCTCATTGGTAAACTGTGTCACTTGCTTGGATTTTTAAACTTCTTTTGAACATATGTAATCTCTAGGAACTCAAAAGGTGATAGTAAGAACTGACTCTCTTTCAAATTGTTTACAAGATCAAAAATCGAGTTAAAGGGTGCAGATGTAAACCAGATCAATATGGTGGTCCCTTACAGCTTTCTAAAACCACGCTTTAAATCTAAATGTGTAAGAAACTCTTCTGAGGATCTGAACCAGACTTAGTGAGTGCTACAGCACAGATCCGTTGCCTGAGCTAAAGCAGGAGCTGTAAACACCAGCAGCAGACAATTACTCTCCATTTAGACCAGTCACGATGGAGAAACCCAGTAAACTAAGTGCACTGAGAAAAAGACATTGTGTAACTCAAATTAAGCAATGGAATGGAAAATTCCAGTGGAGAGGCAATCTCTGTCTTAAGCCAAGCTTGCAGGTCAACTTAAACAAAACGGAGCACCTCAGATAAATGAGGGAACAATTAATATAGAAAAAATGAGATGGCAAGAGGATGGATAGCAGGGAGACATAAAGTGCTGCTGTTAATGCAGCTGTAGAGAACAAAGTGATAAAATTAAGATTTAAAAAATCATATGCAAGTCATTACCTACAGTGAGAGAACAAAGTAAAATATTCTGGCAGCACTACGTGGATTACAGAGAATGGGAGGACCCAGGAGTACTGGCACAGAATATATCAGCTTGCCAAGCCTCGCTTGCAGAAACAATGCTACTAATATTCCTGCATGCACTGGAAGAAAAAAATTAGATACTGAAATACAAAAATAAAGGGAAGCTGAAACAGGCATATTTGCTTAGTGTATAGCTAGGATATTTAGAGAAACCAGTCATGGAAAATTGAATTGTAATGATTTTTAAAAAACTTCCCGCAGTTCAAATTCAATTAACGGATAAATAAAAATAGGCTTGCAACTTAAGTTCCTAGTATCTCAGTGTCAGGTGTCCTAGGCCTAAATACAGAAGAATTAACTTAATACTTAAAGATAATCACAGACCACTAAAATGGCAAAATATTGATAATCAAAGCTAATGTGTTTATTAGAGGTCAGAAAATGTAATGAATCGGAAAAATTCATGTGAAAAAGTAGCCAGGATTCCTCCGCCTCATGCAAAAGTATATCAAAATTTTTTTTAAAAAAAAAAACAAAACACTCTCTCTTTAGGATGAAGACAGGACTAAAGATAGTCTAGCTGTGCCCTCAGATGAATGTCTGCCTTTAGTTTTCAATATGAATGCAGATTCTGAACATTAGGGCAAATACAGGTAATACAGAGGGCAGAAGAAAACAGAAGTTGTTATAATATCGGCAAACCCAAAATGCATCACTTGATAGGTTCAGACAAGCATAGATGCAGAAGCAATGGCAGGCAATCATCGCTCCAGAATTCTGAAATAACCAACGTGGGAAACTCCAAGTCAGGCAGAAGAGATTTGTAATAAGTCTGTAAAATCAGGAATGTTACATATGTAGAACAGCAAATGTAATTCTTACCCCTAAGAACACAGAAAGAGAAACACAGTATCAGCAAACGTGAGCTTTATAAATATGCAAAGGTGCTGACAGCAATTTGAAGGAGAAACAAAAAGGCTTGGAAACATGGGTAAATAGAAAATGGGATAATTTTGGGGGGGGAGGGAGGCTGCTTGAGTTGCTTTTCTTTTTTCTCCTCAGAAAGCTAGACTATTCTAAGATGATGAATACTTCATTACCTGCCTTTGATTAGGTTACTAATTTTCTAGACAAATATAATAGAGTCATCTGTCAGGACTTAAACTAAAATGTGAATGGATGTCATGTGGGAAAAAATTAGGTACACTGGAGAAGGCGATTAGGAAAAAGTTGTGAAGAAGGTAAGGTATGGTTTAACAGGTTGCATTCAAGGCCTGGAAGGAAATAACTAATAGGGTTCATCAAAGATTGATCTTGGGACCACCACTATTCAATAAATTAATTAGCAATTCCAGCATAGAATTTAGGACCTTGCTATTGAAATATGCTGCTGACACAGAAAGAGCAGGCTGTCGGCAGTGTGACAGAGCCAGATACTGCACTGGAACAATGGGAACAATACAGAGAAACTGTAACTGTGATGCATTCTTGAAAATGAAAATATATGTGTATTTGGTCTGCGTGGTAAGGTTCTGGCAATGGGGAGGCTACAAAGGTGGCTTCTGTGAGAAGCTGCTTGAAGCATCCCAATGCCAGCCAGCTCCAAGACAGACCCGCCGCTGGCCAAGGCAGAGCCCATCAGCAATGGTGGTTTTGCCTCTGGGGCAACATACTTAAGAAGAGGGTAAAAAACCAAAGTGCACAATAGCATCTGTAGCCGGAGAAAAGAGGAATGAGACTGCGTGAGAGAAGCAACTCTGCAGACACCGAGAAGGAGGTGTGCTGGAGCAGAGGTTCCCCTGAGTTGTGGTGCAGCCCATGGAGGCTGATGAAGGTGCAGATGTCCGTCTGCAGCCTGTGAGGTCCCCACGCCAGAGCGGGTGGATGCCTGAAGGAGACTGTGACCCCCTGGGAAGCCCGTGCTGGAGCAGGCTCCTGGCAGAACTGGTGGATCCGTGGAGAGAGGGGTCAACATGGGGTCAGGTTTGCTGGCAAAACCCTACAGGGCACCTATGCTGGAGAAGTTTGTGAGGAACTGCAGCCCATGGGAGGGATCCCCCACTGGAGAAGTTTGTGGGGACCTGTCTCTCATGGGAGGGACCCCACACCAGAGCAGGGGAAGAGTGTGAGGAGTCCTCCCCTGAGGAGGAAGGAGCAGTAGAGACAACATGTGATGAACTGTCCACAACCCCCATTCCCTGTCCCCCTGCACCGCCTGCAAGGGAAGAGGTCGAGAAATCAGGAATCAAGTCATAGAATCACAGAATCCTAGAATGGCCTAGGTTGGAGGGGACCTTAGAGATCATCTAATCCAACCTCTCTGCCATGGGCAGGGATGCCCTTAACTAGCCAAGGTTGCTTGAGACCTCATCCAACATGGCCTTGAATATCTCCAGAGAGTGGGCAGCCACAGCCTCTCTGGGCAATCTAGTCCAGAGTCTTGCCACTCTTGTACTGAAGAATTTCTTCCTAAGATCCAATCTAAACTTGTTCTCCTTCAATTTAAATCCATTTCCCCTTGTCCTATTGCTGGACAGTCAAGACTGGGAAGAACGGAAGGGTTGGAGGAAGGTGGTTTTTTAAGATTCGGGTTTATTTCTTGTGATCCTACTCTGACTTTATTGATAATAATTTATTTTTTTTTCCACACGTCAAGTCTGTTTTGCCCAGGATGGTAACTTGTGAGTGATCTCCTTGTCTTTATCTCAGCCTGTGAGCCTTTCATTATATATTCTCTGCCCTGTCCAGCTGAGGAGGGCAGTGACAGAGAGGCTTTGGTGGGCACCTGGCCTCCAGCCAGGGTCAACCCACCACAATCAGAAAATGTGTTTCCAACAGAGATAATTAGGCATTAATGATGTTCCACAAAACTACTAACATCTAAATTTGGATGTTCACCCACATTCAAAAAATATTAATTCCAATGGGAACAGACGAAAGGAAAGTTTTACTGGACCAACACAGGAAATGGAGTTCTTCTTGCCTGAGACTGCCTGGCTCATACATTTAATAAAATTTGAGAAGAAATTTGTACCCTATAATTTTTTTTTTCAGCTACACATTGTCTGAAGGAGGAAGAAGAGCTCATTAAGATAAAGCAGTGACTGCAAAAGGACAAGTGTGTATAAAATCAGATATCAAATACAGTAAATCTGGAAACTAGATGTTAGAAGAAGTTTTTTAAAGGCCAGAGGAGTGAATTTTTGGAACAGCTTCCTAATGCAGCGTAGTACTCCCCTCAACTCTTAACTAGCTAATTTAAAGATGGAACTTGCAGAGTTTCCAAAAAGAACCTACACTTCACTGTCTGCAGTCAAGGGAGATGGACTGAAGGAACAGGCAGTTCTTTTCCAGTCCAGCGTTTCTAACATTTGGAAACACAGTGAGCAATCTTAGGACTAAGAAGAGCAAAGTTTGATGTCAGTGTTTTAAATTAACTCAGTGTTTTAAATTAACTCAGTGTTTTAAATTAACTCAGAAGAATGGGATTTGAGAATTGAACTGAGGTTGAAAGACAGATAGGTTTGATGCCAACTACAGGTTTTACTTGTTTGTGCTTATAAATTACTTGATAAAGAAATAAAAATTACTATCGACTGTGCACAAGCATTACAGATCATGTGTTAATCAGATAATTTTCACTGTCTTGTAGCAGCCAAGATGGTTTAGTAGGACCGTGAGCTCTTAGTTTAGTTCTTCCACAGCTAGCTCATCAATCCATTTCTAGAGAGATTAGGATTACTTCCTGCAGCACACAGCCATTATTTCCTGAGATGAACCAACTACTTGTCATTGTGCCTCAAAATTAGACCAGAAAATTTACCCTTCCCCATTTAAATAATATTTGAAGATCATGCTACCATGCCAAAGCAAGGGAATGGAAAGCTCAGGTCTTACATTTTGTTCTTAACCAACAGTACCGTGACTTTTCTGGGAAGTAATACAAATAACAATAATACTTATCGCTTACTGTGCACGGTGCTTTTCATCTTCAAAGTGCTTTACAAATATTTACTGCTAGTTAATCTGCAAAAAGTATGATTTAAAGCTAGCTTCTGATAGCTTATGTGACAAAGTTAATGTCATTTAAATCGAGTCTGTTTGTGTTTAATAGGATAGAACTACAGTACTTCAGTTTAAACGCTATTGTTCCATTAAAAGCCAATTACAGAAATTCAGCTTTCCTTGAATTTATAGAGCACAGCTTTTCATTTCAAAAAAGATCTATCTAAATACTTCATCCGAATTTAGTCTTCATAATTCTAACTAATTGCATAACAGTCTTTTCACAAGGCTGCATAATGCAATTCGTCATGAGGAAATAAAATCTCTGCGGCAGTACCGCCTGCGAGCAGTAGATAGCGCTCAAGATATTTCCATTTAATGTAAGGACCCGAGACCGGACCACTACCAGCGTGCCTGCCCGGCACAGGGCAAAATCTCCTGCCTACCTGGCTCACCTCTGCACAGGGTGATCAATACCAGACCCTCGGTCAGCTCAGCAGA
>NW_009703428.1:0-1415 GCF_000703405.1 Apaloderma vittatum | reverse complement strand
CGGTTCAGCCAATACTGGTTCGTTTACACGTACAAAAATATAATTTCGGTACCACAGAAAATACCGATCTTCGATACTAACACGGGCATAACAGCATTTAACTATTTGCCATCCGGGCTGCGATGACAACTTTTGGATTTAAATTCTAACAGGTAAATCCTAACATATATTATATGCTCATCATTCTATATTAAAAATAAAACGAAATGACAGCACAACAGGTTGAAGACCGCTAAAATAAACACTTTAAACTTTTAATTACTGCTGCAAAAAGTAACGTATCGGCTTAGTGACCATCACTGCTTCAGTTTTTCTCTGAATCTTTGAATTCGCTGCAAATGAACCCATTTCAAAGCCGTTTAGTTCATATGTAGTTTCCTTTGCTATAGGTCAAGCATCTTTTCCAAATCCAAACGAGGGAATGTGATTTGCGGCTCGATGGCGTCCACATGCTACATGAGGCACGCAGCAGCAGAGCTGGGGAAGGAACCAGTGGGTTACAACCACCAGGTAAAACCAAACAATATCTGGCAAAACCATGGCTGCTCTCAGGGGCTATGAAATGGTTTGCAAAGCTGTTTCCACCGGCAAGGATTTCAGGGACTGAGCGCACAAAGGCAGTCAAAACCTGACCTGAACACAGACCTAGTTCGAAGATGACACAGGGCAATGGAGAACTAAGAGGAAAGCGATCTGCAAAATGAAACCGCTTCGGCCTGATGGCAGAAAGCTCGTGTATCACGTCAGCTGAAGGGCGATCCCCTGCCGTGGAAGAGTCGATGCAGGAGCATCCACGGCGGGTAACGGTGCCGCTGCTCCAGGCCCCGCATGTGCCGAACACGGCCGGGGTTTCTGTCCGACCCCCGCACTCAACACTTTATTTCCCTTTTCAAGGCTGCAGCACTATTGCAAAATTGTCACCCCTGCAGCTCGCAGGCATGTGGGCAAAAGTTTCAGGCTCCTCACGCCTACCGCAAAAAAATGGTCCGGTGTGTTTTGTTTTGTTATTAAGTGGATATAACCCCCGAGCAACTTACTTGAAGGCGGATTCTCCAGCCCTCTGGGCTCCCAGCACACTTGGGCACCATTTCCCAGGCCTCGCTCGCCCCACGGTGCCCGCAGCACCACAAGGAGCCCACTTGTGCTTCACCCTGTCCCTGTGCCCGCCGGCTGGCTGAGGGACATGAGATGTCCCGGGGCAGGCCGAGGGCCCAGCTGGGCGGGCAGGTGCCAAGACAGGCCTCAGGGCCCGCCCATCCCCTCAGAGACACACGCTGAGTTTCCCCACAGGGCCGCGGTGCCAGGCCCAGCCCAGAGCAGCGGAGCTGTGGCAGCGGGTTCCCTGCAAAAACGGGCCTGGGGAGAGGTGGGAACGTTAAACACAACTTTCACCTGTCTCTCTCCTCACACTGGGG
>NW_009703427.1:19195-48680 GCF_000703405.1 Apaloderma vittatum | reverse complement strand
TTACTTGTGGTTAGCCTTCCACTGGTTGCAACTTCAGGCTGCTGCTGCCTGCCAGTAAATTCTGCTGATTCCCCTTCTATATTCAGCGACTTCCCGTGACTCTGGACTGTCTGAATTCTCATGGGAACTGTAATCCTCTGGGTTTGGATTTGGTCCTAGTTATTGCCCTTTATTGCTCTGATTCCCTCTGACCTTGCATGTGGTATAGGCTTTTCTCTGAAATACCTTCAAAACACAGCTTCAAGGTCTAAAGGTGTTGTGGGTTGTTTGTTGTTTTTTTTTTTCTTTCTGAGGAGGGGTTGTCTTGACAACCTTTTTAATTCACAGTTTCTCTACTTAGGAAAGTCTAATAGTTACACAGGTACAACACTTCATGTGAATACTTTTATGTTCACAAGCAACAAAATTTAGAACAAGGAAACACTCTGGTTTGCTATGTTTAAACCAATATTGTTTACATTATTTAAATTAATCTCAAGTCTTATTTTTATTTCTAGTGTAGGCAGCTTTCTTAAGTTGAATCTGAAAACAGGGTTTATATGGACAAGGTGTGGCAGACCAAGCAGTGGTGTTTCCCATATTTCTGTTCCTAGTTGTCTCCTCTGCCCCGTTGCAGAGATTACTCTTATAACCATATTTTTAGATATGGATTATGTATTTCACCTGTTTATGCTTTTAGTCCAGTCTTGGCATCAACTGAGCGTGTTAAGACATGGCAACAGTTCCTTCCTGCCAGCTCTTTTGGCAAAGGCATAGAGAGGACAGTCGCAGCAGTAACATCAGCTGCCACAGCTGGATTTGCTGGAGGTTAGTTGTCAAAGACCTTAATCTCAAAATAGCTGTTCTGAACCTTTTTGTTTGCATTTTCTCAGTTTTGCGAGATACAGACGTTTAACTGTTCTCCTTCAGAGACGTTCTCCTTCATCCCATGGGAAAAGAGAGCAACAAACTCACGGTATTGAACCAGCATAGCAATTAGGATGTGTTCCCCTCACTGCAGAAAGTTTTCCCCATGACTGTCCCAAATGAAAAGCTTGTAGAACTCAAAGAGGAATGTTTTCCTCTTCCCTGTTCAATTTACTTAGTAATTTTTGTATCATCATTTTCTGTGGGTCTTACGTATAACTCTTTTGTATTGCTGTGTATCTTTCAGGGAAGAATAGAAAACAGTGTTTGTAAATATAAGTGTTTTCAAGGAGCTGCCCTCCTTTAATTTTTTTGAAAATATAGTTTTAAGTGCCTCAGTCTTTTAAGAATTTGTCATAATCGCCAATAACTTGTTATGCTGTGAGATAGAGGCAATGTGAAACAATGATTTTGGCATCAGAAGTGGCCAGCAATTATTCTTCGCGTCTATGGGATTTTTCTGAATTTCTCCATTATTACCATTAGTCTTTAAGTTCTATTTTGATGATTGACATTTCAAAGATGTTAGCACTTCACAGGAGCTGCTAGATTTTCAGTGTATGGTCTTGGGAAGTTTTCTTGAAGATTTCCTCTCTTTATGACCCTTGAAGTTTTATTACATAGGTTTGAAGTTCTTGGTTAGGACTGTCCTTTTCCCTTTACACTGAGGTTGTTATTCCTTTAAAATATCATCTCTATCACCGTCCTGCTCAGCAGACCGCGTGTGCAGATCATGCAAATGCAGCTTAGGACCCTTCTTGTCAGCGTGGGGACAGGCAAAGTTTTCTGGTGTCTGCCTGCCACCTCTCCATAAACATACCTAAGAATAATTTGGTCTACCACGCATCGCTACTACTCTCTAATTTGTTTCCTCTTTCTAATTTGGCCTGTATTTGTTTATGGAATTATCCTTATGTATCACTCTTCAACCAATTTCAAATCAATATAAATTAAACTTTCCGGTAAGGTTTCCTGATGCAAATTAGATGTTTTAAGAAAGCCCAAACAAACCCTTGTCTGACGTCTCCATCTCTGGAGTCTACTGGACTGTAAAAAAAAATGCAGTTCAGTTGTCCAGCTGGAGGTACTTCTG
Organism: Apaloderma vittatum; assembly: GCF_000703405.1. Taxonomy (NCBI): domain Eukaryota; kingdom Metazoa; phylum Chordata; class Aves; order Trogoniformes; family Trogonidae; genus Apaloderma; species Apaloderma vittatum. The sequence continues at coordinate 46,681 of NW_009703427.1, read as the reverse complement.
GAGGCAAAGTCATATCTGCCCTTTCCTTATCTCTTATTTCTTCCATTTCTTATCATATTACCTGAAATCCTTAGTGATTCCAAAAGAAAAACACAGGATTCTTTTTTTTTTCTTTTCCCCTTGGCCTGCGGAACAAAGAGGTTTTGCATAACTTCTTGACTGCTGAAGCAGCAGCAATGTTTTTGGGTTATTCTTCTTGCTTTTCTGAGTAATCTCTGAAGTCTTGGGTCAGTTGCTGGGAATACTTGACTATGCATTTTATAATTTCTCTGCTTGATGGTTTAATTTCTTTCAGTTGCTCACTGTCATTATTGGTAGTCCCTTTGAGTGTAGTTTGCAGAGGAGTTTAAGAAAAATGGATGTTTTCTTTATCAGATAACATTATGGAATCCCAGAGATGGACATAATGAAAATTGCCTTAAAAAGCTTAAATCTAGCTTAAGTAAACTTAATCAAAATATTTTTAGTTTCTTGCTGTTCACCAAATTTTATGAAAGTCGGTTCAACTTGCGTTTACCTCACTTTTAAATGTGGCTTGCACAGCCTTCACTGAACAGCTTTATCACTCTGCCTTTAGCTAAGGAAGTGTGTTCATAAGCATGTGTTGAGGTAGTTTCTGGTGCTTCCATAAAATAGTTTGAGTAACGGAAATCATTAATAGGATTTCCTATCTTATATGGGACAACCCGACTGATGCGTGGGCCTGTGGATGCCAGAAGCTGTTTGAAATCACTCGTGTCCTGAAAGCAGCAGCCTCGCCTCTCCCCCGTCCTTGCCTCCAGGACTTGTGCAGCCATGGTGAGCAGCATCAGGTCTCGCTAGGTGGTTGCTTTTGGATACTTAAAATTTTTAAGTTGTTGTTATTTTTGTTCTAAGAGCTTGTTGGTGCTTTGTCATGGTTCTCTAGATCCCACAGAGCAAGATAAACTCTGAACCAAATGTATACATTTAAGTCTTTCTTTCTGCATATAGTTACTTAGGTATAAACCAGGGAAGAGTCTTAAGAAGGCTGTAAGACAGGTAAATCTTTAGCCGTTGCACTGCATTTGTCACTAATTTGGTTTTCACGGTATGCATACATAGCTAGCAATGGATACTTACGCGGCCTGTTATTTTGATCCTTTCTGTTGCAGACTAGGACCGAGTTCTCCCAGGCCAGGTGGGATAGATGGATGGATTGCTGTCCTGCTTTGTCAGTCAGCCAGCAGGTGATAGATGGGACTAACGATAGTATATACTTATGTCAATACTTCATCTTTTAAAACTGGCATAGTTGTTTTCTTCCTTATGAACCCACCTTGTTTTCAGAACAGAGCCAGGCATTTGTATTGGTAGATTGAGGCACAATTCAAATACTTTTAGGAATCTGTATGTTTCAGAATAAATTGGAGCTAAATGACTTAGAGATTTGTCTGCTCTGCCCCTGCCTCTGTGTAGGTGTCCTCATAGAACAACGGGCCTGAAATCCTGGGAATGTGATGCTTTTTTTTTTTTTTTTTGAGCTAGCTGTTTTAAATGTAAAATCCCTTGATCTGATTCTGTTTGCACTAGAGGGTCGTTGCCCTTCTGTGAGGATCTGCCCTTGACGGGAGGTTTATGGGTGTGCTGGAGAGAACGCGCAGTGCTCGATTGGGCTCAGAGGGACTGCGCTCATATTTGGGTGGCACCGATTGATGAGACCTGTCTTTTTTTTCAGTACTGCGTGTTTACCTTAGACGTCCCATAAATTCTGGCTATTCTGATATTTCTGGGGTAAAAGATGAATGGGTAGGATCTGTAACCCTGCTAACGCTGTTTGTGCTGCTCGGCCTGTGGAGTGGTTGCTCCTGATGCAGATGACAGCAGAAGTGTGAGCTGGTCAGAAGTCGCTGGCCCGGTCACAGATGAGGTTGCTGTAGAGGATGCCAAGGAAGGCTGCGTGGCAGAGCTCCTATTTCCAGTTTGCCACCAGCTCTGGTCTGTGGCACTGTGAGATGCAGGAGAACAACATGCTGTGAATTTGATGTGACTGGTAACAGCACGGGAGCTTAAAGATGTACAACTTGTATCTGGAGCTCATCCTGTATAGGTGACCTGTAGGCCTGTAGCTGAGCGTGGAGAAGAGGATGGTGATTATCATTTGAACACTAGTAATCCATCCCGGGTTGTTAAAAGCCTTGGATCCATGTCCAGTTTTAGGACTTCAGTAAGGAGCTGGTGAGAGGTGTGGGGAGCGGTAAAGGATGCGCTTGCTTGTCCTTTGCTAACTGTGAACAAGAGAAATGTGTGAACTGCTCATCTTCAGTGCAGTCAGAGGGGATTTCCCTGTCCTCCCTGCACTAGCACATGTGTTGAAGTTGTATATTATCAGAAAAGGCTTTTCTCAGTTTGTCCACAACATGTTTTGTACCAGTGTTACCTTCTTATCATTCTCAGCAACACATGAGACGCTGGGGGCACAATGTGAAAATATTTTGAGTCCTCTGTGGACCCAGACTCACAAATGTGTGCACTGATGCTGCGGAGAAACAGGCTGAATCTCTGTGACCTCCCCCTGCTCAGTGAGAGCTTTACCCTGGAGTCTGTGACTGGGGAAGGGTGCCAGGAGAGTGCTCGGTCCCCGCTGAGGTCGTACAGCATCACCTGAGCAGCACCAAATGGAAATGGAGCCTGGGCATCTGAATTAGGTAACACATGTGGTCTGTGAGGCTGTGCCCAGGGCTTTTTGTCTGGGGATGAGTTTGTCATGGTGCTCACAAATATTTACAGAGTCTGTCACCCGGTCATGGGTGCCCAGGAGTGACCGTGAAATGGGGATGCCGGTGAAAATGGGAACAGCCGTATCTTGAAGGAGGAGGCTCTAGCTGAGCTATTTGACTGACCATGCTTGATTGTCCTGGACTTGTAACACCACAAATAATGAAAAGAATTTCCAGCAGTAAATTTTCTGCATCTGCTTTATTTGTAACCTGGACGGCAGTGGCTGTGGAAGTGAGCCAATGCAGTGCTGCGGCTCGTGCATCCTGAACAGAATTTTGAAAATTCAATTCATTGTTACAGCAGGTGTTGCCTAACCTTCGCTTGGCCAGCGCAGATTCATTACAGTTTTTTCCATCGCTACAGGATGTTACCTGAAATGATTGAATTCACATTTTAGTAAGGCAACGACTTACAGTTTTTGTCTGAAGACAAGTGAGTCCCTCGGGGCGTGACCTGTGCCAAGTGAGAATCAGGGATCCCAGTGCTGGGGTGGCTGTGCAGGTGGATGCTCATCTGGGCTGTTTTGATGACATTGGGGAAGACCAGGTGTCTTTATACTGGTATGACTGGTTAAGGAGGCAGCTGTGTAGAAAAAGTCTATCTTTAAATCCTGCATTTTCAAAACGAGATGTTATTTACCTGTTAGGCCATCAGAATTCCTGCTTCCATTTGATTTTGAGAAGAATTGTATGATAAGGGAGATAGGTTTGCGCTGTTTAGGGTGTGAAGCTTATCAAATTTGCATTAAAACTCCGAATTTTCGGGAAACTTAGTTCTCCAGTGTCACTGGAATATTTTTTTCTCTTGTACAGCCTTTCTTTGCAGACTAATGTTTTGGGTGTTACCAGGCCAAGCCTCCTGAAGACCACAGCACCTGAAGCCCTGAAGGTGATGTGGTCTTGGTCAGCACTTGAGATTGGTCTCAGCAATTCATTTTGAATGTTCATCGCCAGAGTTGAAAGTACACATGAAGTGACGGCAACAAACAGCAAAAACTGAGCATGGGTGATGGTTGAGCAAGTACTGCTGGGTCAACAGAAAAGCAACTGAACTGGAATTCGCCTTGTCTAACCTTTCTGTTTGGTATTTCACGTTTCTCCAGTAATCTCTTTCCCAAAAGTGGGAGCTACCAGACCATTTCAATGCAACAGTGTTTGGACAGCGCTGATGGGACAAGGGTTTCCCATGAGAAGTGGCTGAAAACTTGTCCCAGTTACCCCAGGACTGACCAGAAATCCCGTGACTCTCAAGTCCAGAAGCCGCACCTGAAATCCTCTGGTTCTGCTGAGTCACAAGCAGGCAGAAGGCTGGAATTTGTCCTGATGAAATCTCAGGCTGCTGCCAGCTGGGTATGCTCATGGCAAAGGGAAGAGATCAGTAGGAGGGGAAAAAAAAAAAAAATCTAAGCAAGTATGTAAAAAGATTAGCAGGGGGAAGTTTTCTGTGTCCCTTAAAAAGGTGATTCATGCACCGAGAAACTTGTCCTGCTTCTTTTAACCTTGTACCAGTGTTTTATGTGAGTCCGGATTGAAGCTGGGATTGATGTCTGTAGCTTTTAGCTGTGTTTGAGCAGCAGCTTGCCTCATCTGGTGTCAGTGTAGAAATCACAGTTCTGTCACAAGCATGAGAAAGCATAAATGAGATGCTTCCTGAAGGTTCTTTTATTTTTCCAGAAAACACACTCAAGGACACCTGGGCTGTCTGGGGTTTGAGCTGCTTGTGAGCTTCGTCCTGCCCGTTTTCTTTTTCGTCTCCCACCTCCCTGTGAGACTGTTGCTTTGGAGCATAACACGGAATTGCCACAGACCACTTGGAAATCCTTATGTGCTACTTCTGTAGTTCAGCGTCCTACTATGAGAAAGATTTCTCTTAGGGGTGTATATTGAAGAAGGAATAATATCTCCTTGTGCCAAGAGCCTTTAAAGACAGGAAAAGGCAATACAGTGTGTGCCACTTAAACTTTCTGACTCTCACTCTTCCTTTGTTTGCTCTTGTAGCAAGTGTGTATTTTTGTATTTCTGGATTTTTTTATGTATTAAACAACGGCTGGGCTCTAGTGTCCAAAAGCAGTTCCCTGTGAGAAATTCACAACCCGCAGGAAAACTTGGCTCGTGGCCGCTCCATAGCCCAGGAGGGTTTGCTGGCAGAGCCCCGGGATGCCGGGGAGCACGTGACGGCGGCTGCGAGGGCAGGCTGGCTCCTCCGCGCTGCCAGAGCCGAGGGAAAGACTGCACAAAGTTATTCAAGGCTGCCCTTAGAGTTTAACGTGGAGAGAAGGTGACTAAATTGCCAGTCTGTTCGGTTTTGGAGCTACCTTTGCTACGTGTAGAAATGCAGCCTTTCCCTGTGTCGCAGGGTTTTTCCTTAGAGCTGTGTAGAATAATAGCTCCTTTACGAACATCGGTGTTATTGAGGTTGTTTATATAACAAGGACCTGATCCCATTTTACCTCCGTCCGCCATCCGACACTTGGAAGTCCGTGTTTGCAGGTGTTTGCACTCGCTGGGGCAGGCAGGGAATGCGGAGCCTGGGCACGGGCTTCCCCAGCTGTGCCCTGCCATGCCGCCGCGGTCCTGTCGCAGGGAGGGGCCGAGCAGGATTTTGGAAAGTTGGGCTCGCTGGACTGAGTAATGGGTGCCGAATCCAAGAGGAGGCTCGTTTGCCAGGGGCAGGCTGTCAGTGGCACAGAGAGCCGCTCTGGCAGGCCCTGGGCTCAGCGAATGCAAATACAGGCTGGTCTGGAGCGAGAGCTCTCAGCTCAGGCCACCTCGGTTCAGTCTCATCGTCCTCTCAGATGGGGCTTTGCCAGCAACTTGTTTGGGGAAGGAGTTAGGAAATGCTGGTGGAGGCTGTGGGTGATAGGTAACAGCTGCTGCTTATATGCAGAAGAAGCTAATAGATTGCTTATCTGATAATTAGTTGTAAGTTTAGCTGGGGGAGGGGGGAAGCTATGATTATCGGCTTTATGGTGGAGCAGCTCGTTGCATGTCACTCCAAGACCGTAAAAATCCCCCCACCAAACTGCTACCATCTACCTCTGCCCTGGCCCCACATGTGAAAATGAAGTAAAAAATGATGCGGCATGTCGCTGATGGAAACCCATTTCTGCTTTTCTTTTGCTGTGAAAGTCTTCTTCAGGGGTTTACAGGGAGACCTCATCCTGTAACAGAGATGCAATGCTTTGTTTCTACCCTGGTAGGTTTCCCCATGTCCGTGACGTGTTGGCCGGGGCTCTGCGGCTCCTCTCCGCCCTCGGAGCGGCCAGTCGCTGCCCTCTGGACTCCGTGATCCCCGACGGGCGTCATGAGCATTGCAATCCCTCTGGGAGTCACCACACCAGATACGTCCTACTCCGACATGGCTGCAGGATCGGAGTGAGTGTTACCCACGGAGGAGGAGAAGGAGGAGGGGAGGGTGTCAGAGGGCTGCCCTGGAGTGGGGCTGCAGGATTGGCACTGGTGCTTTCTCTGCTTGGGAGAAAGTGGGTGCTGGCCCGCTGGCTGTGGGAGAGATGAATGCAGAGACAGACCCTGAGTATTTAACAAGTGCGGTGTTACAGAATTTGGTAAGTTTGACACGGGAGATCGGGAAGAGGAGAGTTCCAGTGGTATGAGGCACTCAACCCTGAGTTTATATCAGCTTGGCTAGTAAGTCTGTACTCAAGTGTTGGCAGCTGTGTGTTTGCTGTATCCATGCTTGACATTGGCAAGGTACAAGCCAACTTCTTTTCCAAAAGCTGTGTTATATGAGGGATCAGTGTTGTGGTCCTCCTAGCTCAGACTCGGCACCAATCTTACGTGACCGGTTCTGGACCCCTTTCGAGCTTGGGCAGAAATATGAGACAGCATCAGCGTGTGTGGATGACGCCTCTGTTTGGTTTCTGCCCCTGAGAAGGTTCCAAGAAGCACACTTCAGTGGGCAAAACTTCGGGGTCCCCGCCATGGGACCCTGTGCAGGGCTTTCACTGCGGTCCTATCTCTGAGGCCTGTTAGAGAGGACTTACCATTTCTTATGGAAGACTCTGCTCCTGCAGGACTTGGGAACATTTCAAATCCAGATAATATTGCATTGTGATCTTTTCTTAAAACCCTTGTTAGAATGATGTCAGCTCTGATGAGTACTATGTTTTTGTCGGGGGCGAGCGGGAGGGCTCAAGTTATTTCTGTGTTTCTCCCTCCTGCTTTCCTGCATCCTTCTTTGAAATACAGACTGTAACATCTCTTCACAAAAATTTGCAAAGGGCATTTTGGAGATAGGTTTCCCCCATGTATTATTTAAAGGTACCTACTGTGCAAATACTTGCATGTCAGATTGGTCAGTGTAGAACAGATATTGTCCCAGACTATTAACTTTGAACTCTAAGAGCAGTGGGCTAAGGTATGAATCATGTTTTTTCCCTTCCATCTTGCCTTTATTTGACTATGCACAGAGTTTGACTACACAGTCGCACTCTCTGCAAGACTGCTAATACTCTTTTTTTGTCTGTCTTGGCACTGACCCCATTCTAGGCATTCTTCTTTGTGATGCTTCCTTACATTTTAAAGCCCATATTTTCACATGTTGTTTTTAAACAGAGTCAGAATCTACTAAGTCACTCATCTGCAGTGGGTATATGATCCTTCACTTTTCAAGATTTAACATTCGGTATTGGTTGTCATCATGCTTCTCCCACACCAGCACTTTAAAGACTCAACATGCAGGAATTTTAAACTGTTTATGACAGGAGAAAGAGTGCTAAATAGTTTACTCATGTACTAGGCACTTCAGTTTCAGAGCGAAGCATGATAGAGACAGAGAGCCAGATATATCTATGCATGTCCCTTGTAGCATTTAAATATCAAAAAGACTATCTGTAAACCTTCTGCAAAGCATTTCCTTTTTCCTTGGTTTTAAGAAATGTGAAGGTCCAACCTGAGGCTAGGCTGGAGTGCTTTGAAAAAAGCTTTTGAAGATTTCTGAATTGGTCTCTCTCTCTCTCTTGTTTTCTAAAAATGGGGATTGCCAGGACTTCTTTCTCCAGGCTTCACATTGCTGCTCTGTTATGTTCTGCTGAAGTGTTCTTCATGAGCCTGTTCAAAGTTAAGGCTACCTTCCACTTCTCCTTTGAAACTCCTTTGAAACGCTTGATGCGTGAGGTCTGGAGTACCTGAGCTGCTTGTCTCTTACGAGGGATTGCTTTCAAAGATGTGGATCAAGGAGGCGGCGGGGATATGAAAGATGAACTAGCTGGTCCTCTCTTTAGGCTGAGCTTTGGCATCTTCCCCTGGCCCCTGACACAGAGGGGAGGTGAAGATGCTGAAGGGTGTCTGTGTTCATCTGAGGGTCACACAGAGGCTGCAGCGCAGGTTTGCTGTGTTAGTCTGCCTGCAGGTTGTTGAAGCTCCTTGGCAGGCTGCTGCTGAGGAAGCACGGGCCCCAGCATTGTTGCTCCTGGACACCGTTGCACCAACAGGCCTGAAGTTTTATTGCTAATGCTTGCGGCAGCATTGCTGGTATTCCAGGCTGGCTGTAGTTAGGAATGTGAGTGACTTGGACAGAGGACAGATCTGTTGTTTAGGCTCTTTTCTTTCTAATGCTGTTTCTGAAAACACAATTAAACTTGAATGGGTTTAACTGTACCAGTCTGTAAGTCCTAAAGGACTGTTGCAAAGATCCAGCAAGGCTGGATTATGTGGCAAGCTCTGCACTGTGTCTTCTACTAAGAAATATGTCCTCTGAGAGGTATCGCCACCTATATCTCCTGCTTCTGACAGTTTAGCAGACGATAGTTATATTGAAAACCAACTGAATCTATCATGTCATACTCTTAAATCCTGAGATACAGAAGTGCAGTTTACGTAGGTTTAAGGTCTTTTTCCTGCAGTTCTTTGTACAATAAGGTATTGTTCCTTTGCGCTGCAAAGACAGATCCACCTTACCCGAGAATAAGCCAGACGGTTAGTGTGCTGAGAGTGTATCTGGTTTAGTGGTAGGGCGGGGCAAACTTGAGTGCAGCAGAGATTTCAAGAGCTAATAGGAAGTCCAAAGGGCACAGGGGTTAGTGTTCTTGGGTGGTGCCTGAGCACTGCCCCACGCGTGACTGCTGCCCCTTGTTTGAGTACTGCCTTATTCACGGCTGACAATGTAGGACCCACTGAGAATCCTCACCAGAGCGGCAGAGGTCCAAGGTAAAGTTTTGCTTTCCTGTATTTTTTTCTTTCCTGCTTGCTCATCTCCATGCTGTAATTTTGAAGAAGATTTCACCTGCAGACAGGATTCAGTAATATTTTGTGTTCTGGTATGGACGCTGCTTCTGATCTGTGCAGAGGTTAGCTGACTTGTATCTTCTGCTTGTGACAGACTGTGTTTCCCTGCTGGCACTCTGTCTGTAGCCTCATTATCTAATACTCCCTGCATTGAATTGCGGCTGTCCCTTCTCCGAGTAGGGTTTCTGCAGCTTTTTGCTAAGGATACACCTTTCATTTTTAGCTGTTTTTTTTCCACCCCCCTGTGGTGGAAGAGAGCATTGTACCTCAGCAGTAAATTTCCTGTTGGGCACACTGCATGCCGCGTTGCTGTGTAGAAAGCAACTGGGCAAATCTGATTTGTCCGTGGCCACTGTCTGTCCAGGTCACGAATTTTGTTGCCTCTTTGTAACAGGAATCTCCCAACTCCTGGTAGTTGCTGTCAGGACAGCCGCAGGTTTCATGCAGACTTGATCACAGGACGTTGGACTCAGCTAACAATTAGGATTTGAGGGAGAGAGAGCCAAGCGCAGACGCAGGAAAGCTGCTTAGCTGCTGTTTGAAATAAGCTGTCGCAGAGACAGCATGGCAGTACTGTTCAGTGGCTTTGAGATTAGGCTGGCTGAGTTCAGATGTAAATGCTGAACTAGACCCAACTTCCTCAACTATAAGGAAACTGAGCTTCTTACATGCTAATTATCTTTTTAACTTCCCAGATTGAGACCCAGATTAATGAGTTATCCAGGGTGGCCCTTACTCAGTTCCTTCCTTCTGAAAGCAGGTTCATCCTGTATGGCTTCTGCGCACATGATGCCTGGCAAAGCGCATAATAACACCTGAATTTCGTCAAGTTTCTTCATTTTGAGCTCATGTGTTGAATAGAAAAGAGCAGTGAAATACTGGCACTACAGAAATGATGTTGTATTGATGGGTTTTACTTCTGGCCCTTTCTGCAGCCCAGAGTCTGTGGAAGCTAGTCCAGCTGTCAGTGAGAAGAATGTGTACTCCAGCCACGGCTATGGGGCCACCCAGAAACACAGCTATCGCGGGCTGCCTTACGCAGTGAGTACTCTCTCTGCAGTGAATCAGCTCTTTACTGTCTCCTTCACTCTTTTCTCCTTGTTCCATAGTTCTTTGCCTGGTAAGCCTTAGGAGTTTTGGCTTATTTATTAGGGAACACTGAGTTACAGCTGAGTTCTGCCGTACATTTTGCATTTGTGTGTTTGTTTGTGAAGTCTTGCAAGACTAAGCAAGCTTTATGAGTGTTCTAGGTGATAGATTTTTAACTGAATGAAGTATATGAACAAAGTGTGAATACATGCGAATATATAATGTTTTCCTGGTGGTAATTTGGTGCCCCATTTGGTTCATTGTGCACTTTTTGTACTTTTTTCAAACTGCACAGATTTTCATACTGGTAACTTTTTTCATGCTGGTAACTATGAGAAACAAAGAATAGGCATGGTTTGAAAGTATGGGATGAACAGGATGTCACAGAATCCTTGAGGCTGAAAGGGGCTGCTTGAGATCATGTATTTCAGCTGCCCTGCTCAAGCTGTCTCTGCTCGAGTAGGTTACCCAGGACCATGTCCGGTTGGGTTTTGAATATCTCTGCACATGGAAACTCCACAATGTCTCTGGGCAACTGGTTCCAGTATTTGACTGCTGCTGATTATTAGCAGTACAACAGTTAATGTCGAAATCGCCTAGTCATTTTCATAGGGTTTGAATTTGATTTATTGGTGCGGAAGAAAACTATTCATGTCTTTCAGAGCTATTGCTTTACCTTCATGGTAGATTGAGGAATTCAGACTGTTGTTTTACGTCAGTTGTTAAATGATAACCTGGGAACTGTGAATTTGGGACTTGGTTTCTGGGCGTTGTATCTTCACGTTAAAAGTAGTACTGCAAATACTCGTTTTCAGGATCATAATTATGGAGCCCCTCCTCCTCCAACGCCACCAGCCTCTCCTCCTGTCCAGACCATTATACCTCGTGCAGAACTGAATGGCCTGCACTCGCCTGATGAGGAGAACTCCGGGGACAGTGAGAGCTCCTCAGAAGGAGAATCAATTCCTACTTGGTGTCACTGCAGTGTATCCCAAGATGGTTTCCTCCTCAAGTGTGAAAAGTGCAGGTGAGTTTTGGTGCAGTGCAGATCTGGACTGCTCCTTGTGTTGCCTTCTCGTACCGAACCGTGTCACGTTTGGGCTGTGGGACAGACTTCCTTTTGCTAACTGGAGCGTTCTTTCCAGTGCTTTACCCAGTATTGACCCTCCTCCTTTGCGTTGTCAGCCTGACAAGTGTTGGTGGCACCAGGAGTGGAGATGAGGATGTTAAATCGATGTTCTTATCATCCTGGGCCCCACTGAGGGCACGCATCTTGTGACATCCTGTTGAATTTCAAGTGACTTTACTCCTACAAACCAGCTTCAATTGTGCATTCTCCTTTGGCAGAGGAATGAGCAGGGGGAAGGTGATCAGACTCCGCCGCCGGAAGCAGGACAACGTGTCAGGTGAGCTCGAGGTTGTAATTCTGATAATAGTGACTTTTGCTTTCTTTCTACCAGACCTTTGTCTTTTGGCTGCTGTAATCATCTAACTGTGGTCAGTGCCTGCTAATGTTCTTTGCCTCCCAGCCACTGGGATTTTCTCCTCTCCTTCCGCCTTACCTCAATTAGCTCTTCGGAAAATCAGATTATCTTGTGAACAGAAGAGGGAAATGTTCATCAGTGCCATTCTGTGCGATATCAGAAGTTTGGGAGACCTGCTCCCGTTCTGGGTGGGAAAACTGAAATGGTATCATTTTCTCAGGGAAGAGCTGTGCTGGGGTCATGAAGTTGTCATGATGAAAATCGACATGAGGATCAGCTGTTCTCTCTAGAATGAATAAAACCGTTGATAATGAAGCGCTCCTCTCTGTAGGTGGGGACAGCAGTGCAACTGAGAGCTGGGATGAAGAACTATCTCCCTCTACAGTGCTGTACACAGCTACGCAGCACACCCCTACAAGCATCACGCTGACTGTCAACCGCGTCCGTAGAAGCAAACCTAAGAAGAGGAAGAGGAGTACAGAAAAAGCTCGTGCTGCTCCAAAGGCCAAAAAGATCAAGGTATGTGGAGTGAGACGAGGTTGCTGCAGTTCCTACAGAATGCTGTGAGGAGTATTGGTGAGAGCAGATCAGCGGTCTGGCAGTGGACAAGAAGCTTTTGTCCTGTCAGGAACTGCTCTTTCTGGTGTAATAATGTGACGCCTTGTGTTTGTGACCTGCTAGAGTACGTGGCTCTTGGTTTAAAAATTACCTTACTGGAACTCCACCCTTGTTTCCTAACACTGTTCATTCACACTCGGAGCTTGGATTCAGTTATGGATTTTCTCTTCTGCTCTATTAGCATTTTGGGAAATAACTTTTGGGATCTGTCTGTTTGTGGCCAAGGGGCAGTCTGTGAATGGAATGAGAAATGAAGGCATGGCATTTCTTCGCAAGCTGTGTTAAGGAATTTGGGCTGCAGAGCTTCTTGGCACTGTTCTTGAGGGACAGAGTTAGTGCCTGTGTGGAAAACTATGTAGGTAGTGATGAACATTTGTTGAGGGACGACTTTACTGTCGTGTTTGTGAAGATTTGTGGACTGCAATAATTTTGGATTGCATATATTGGAATACAAGTGTGTGAGCAGCTGGTTCTTTCCCATCATCTGCTAGCTTTACCGTGATTTTCCTCAGGTTAGGTTTCCCTTGAGGTTCTTCTGACAGGCACTGATTGAATAACACTGGAAGCAGGAGCCACGTGAGGTCTTCGGGGGTTTTTTGTGAACCAGCTTAATTCTGTTCTTGGCCCTTTCTTGTGTCAAAGCAAGTGGGGTTAGTCAGGACAGTTTTGGTTTTGATCTTGAGGTTTTTACTAAGTATGAGACAGGCCTTTTTAGTTCAGCAATCCTGGCCGTCAAGCTTTTCAGCAGTTTCCACTGGATTTGCATTGCAGAGTCTTTTTTTCAAGCCCACTGCTTCTTGTGCAGGTCTTTCTGCAATTCTTGCCGTCTTTTGTTAAGGGTTGGTCTGTTGGAGTAAGATCTGGTGTGGTTCTGAGACACGTTTCTGAGGAAATTTATAATACCTTATTTTTTCTCTCTTTCTCTCCTTGTTTGGGCGACAGGCCTTTCGAGAGGGCTCACGAAAGTCTCTGAGGATGAAGGTGAGTAGAACTGAAAATGCTATGTGATGGTGATGGGCTTTTTGCCCCATATTTTGTGCCTCTCTTGGTTTGCCAGGAGAATTGCTGATTGTGAGACCACCCTCAGAATAACTTGAGCCTTCCATGTGCCACAAGCAGGCCTGTTCAAAAGGGTGTCGCAGGAATTGCCTCTTGAACCTTACTTGTGTTTTGTCTAGCTTTCTGTAAGGTAATCCAAGAGATACGACTGATTCATGACACTTGGGAGTGGGGTGTTTGATGTAAAGGATGTAGAACTGGTTGTGGCCGCCCTTCTGTGAGGTCAGTTATCATTTGATTGCATCAAAGCTTTTTTAAGCTTGGACATCAAAGCAATACACAAGTTTAATGTTGGGAGTCCCTGGCAGTGCTGCTTTGTTTCTCTCCACACACTCTTACCTAGGGATGGCTGGGATGATATATTTATCTCTGGCTTTCTACAAAACTAGTAGGTGTGGCTGTGTGATAGAAAGTTTATTTGACCAAAAAAAGTAGACTTGCACTGTGAGCTAAACATCTTCCTAGAAACACAAGAGGTGCCTTAAAATTTACTCAATTCCATCTGCCCCCAGTGCTGCAGCTGACAGTGGCTTCTAGCAGGTGGCTCAGAGGGAAACAGGACAGTCCTGTGGTGTGTCTGTCTGCATGTGCCTATCTGTGTAGCATGCAAGTGCCTTGGGAGGGTAAAAACACATGAAAACTCTTAATGCTTTTAATATATATGATGAAAATAAAGATTGTTCTTCAGTGGGCCTTGTCACTGTTACCTCAGTGTCACATATGTCTCAGTCCCTTACAAAACCGGTTACGTTACTGACCTCTGGAATATTATTTGTTAAATTGCTTCAACTATTTTCAGGTAAAGACTGAAGCTTTTTTTTTAAATTTTCCTATCAGCTTCGTCTTTCCCCTCCCTTACAAAATGGTATAAACTGATTACCTGATTTTGCACTTTCTTCTTTTTACACTGCTTAGGACTTGCAATTTTAACCCTCTGAGTATTCGCTTATGCGCTACATTCAGTTTCTTAAAGCCCTGATGACCATTTAGCTGGAAGTTCAGAATTATTTTCAGATCGATTGCTGCAAAGATTGAGATACAGTCTGCATCATCTAGTGTTGTGTTGGGCATGAGTGGGTTGACTGTAGGACAAGCCTGCATGAGTGGGTTGACTGTAGGACAAGCCTACATGAGATTAGTGTGTTCTGTTCCTTTGCTTTTTGAATCTACATAATTATTTTTTACTAAGTGACTTTAAAAAACCCAAAACTTTTTCTGGCCATATACTAGCTTAATTTTCTTGTATGTAACAGTGTCAGGTACCAATTCTCAAGAGGTCTTAGTCCCACACAGAGTTCTCTGTAGGTTCCTAGGTGGCACTTTGTACCATGTTCTGGAGGGTGCAGGTTCTGAAAAAGGTGTCCTCCTTACTGACACTTTCTTAGCTTGGAATAGATTTGCTGTTTCCTTTTAGCATATTCATGTGCTTAGAGCACAGCCCAGAGCACTCTTTTTTCCCCGTCGTGTGCTAGCCATTCACTCTTTGTTGTTTGGTGCAGAATTCCCCTTCTGAAGCACATGCCTTGGATGAAAACACAGCTGAAGGGTGGGAGAATCGAATACGCCTCTGGACAGATCAGTACGAAGAAGCCTTTACAAACCAGTACAGCGCTGACGTACAGAACTTGCTGGAGCGTCATCTAAACTCTAATAAAGAATATGTGGGCAAAACTGCTATGCTAGACACAATCAACAAAACAGAGCTGGCCTGCAATAATACTGTCATTGGGTCCCAGATGCAGGTAAGAACCCTTGTGACAGTACTGGGGTCGCTCAGGTCCTCTAGTTTCTAGATAGAACGTGTGGGTGAGCAAAATCGTAACTGGTCATATAATTACAGGCCAATAGGCATGGACTTGATATAAAAGGGAACAGGAGAGATCCAGTACCAAGACAGATTCAGAAACACTCGCATTCAACCAAATCAGTCTTGCTAACGTGGGGGGGGTTTGTGTGGTTCTGTGATAACGGTTCACAGGTATTTTACCATAAGTGCTTTGGTCACTGTAGGGCTTGAGGCAGAACCAGATCTATCACTTGCTGGAGATAGGAACTTTCCTGCTTTCCAGCTCAGTTGTCTTTTTTTTTTTTCTTTTTTTTTTTTCCTGGCTCATATTTTGTGAAAAGCTATTTTAAAGAATCTTTCAACACTATTTTGATATTTTGGATGGTTGTTTGGACTCTGGTAACTTTCAAATATTGTACAGCTGAAACTGATTTTAGGGAACTGTCTCTCCCTAACTTTTCTCTTCTGGGCTGTGCAGTGATTGGTGTCTTGCCAGCTTTATGGAGTGCAAGTAGACAAGGGCAAACAGGAAAAGGATGTGTTTGTGTGGTGTATGTCCTCCCTGCTACTCTTCTCAGCTGATGTTTCATCTGGTCCATACTTTACTGAACACAGAGCAGCATTTACACTCAGGTCAGGCTTTGTGTGATGTCCTTGTCCAGGAGAACAGAGATAGGTACAACTGAAAAGGGTGGGCTTCAGAAAAGATGTGGAGCACCTCTTCTGTAGAAGGGGAGTAGAGTCAGAAACCTGAATATCAGGTATATGTTTGTGCTTGAATTATTATTGTTTATATCGACTGACTCACCGCTGTGTGAAGTTCACGTGCTCCCTCCCACCCTTCCCTCTGCTTTCATGTAGTTGAAGCACGTCAGGCAGAGCACAGATATTGCCAGTAAGGGAGAGTGCAGAAAGAAGACTTTGGACCCAACTTTCCGTTCTTGCCTCTAGTTCTGCAATAATAATAAGACATCTGGCGGGGGGAGGGTACGGAGAGGAAGAAACATTTCTCCTTGGCTGGAGTAGCCTTCTTAAAGAGAGCAACTGAGGGAAATGTAGGGAAGAAAAAGTTCTGCTTCTCTGGAAATCTTAATATTTTCTGAGTCTAAACATAAACTCTATCTCCCTCACATGAGTTTTAGCAAAAGTCCTGAAATAAGGAATAAAACATATGCTGTTCCTTTTATCACCTTCGTAGAGTACAGCAGAACAGGTAATTATGAAATATATACATAAATGTGCTTGTTCTTGTCATACTCTCTTGCCCTCTCCCTTCCCTGTACAGACATAGGTTTTCCCACAGGGAAAAGTGGCCAGCATTCCAAATCGGAAGACTCCAAACACGATCTATCCCAAAGAAACAAAAAGATAGGAAGTTGCAAAACTTCATAGTGAGCTGCAGTTACTCTAAACCAGCTGTAGGTAGGTACCTGTCATTGCACATGCTGGGAAAGTGTAAAGGGACTTAGTGGCTTTGTTGTTCCTCTTGGATACTGAGGAACAGACCAGGTGACTCTCCTGGGCTGCTGCTCGTCAGCCTGTAGGTCCTTGTTCTCTCTGCTCTTCAGAAGGCTGTGGAGTGTGTGGTCTCTCATCCTGTGCTCTTCTGGTTTTGTTCTGCTCATTTTTCTCATCGTTGTTAGACAAACTGAGAAGGTTTCTTGGTTTGAGTCAGTTGTCTTTTAACTAGATATTATTCCTGGATGTAAAAATAACCTTTCTGGGACATAAGGAAATAGGCACTTTGTGCTAGAAGAGAGAAGGAAGGAGGTCGTGTCAATATGCACATAGCAGCTGTGTGTAGAAGATGGGTGTTGTAACTGCTGTATTTGGCCACGAAGACTCTGGAGAGAGCAGAAAGGAATAAAAATATTTTGTATGCCCTGCATGCTCTCACAGTTGAGAGTTGTTTGGCTTGGGTAAACAATGATGCAAGTGTATACTTTAAAAAAAGAGAGGGAGTAGAGAAGAAAGCATGACCTAAAAGCTTCCTCAATAAAGATGGGATATGGGATTTTGATCATTGGGATGTTTTGGATGAACCAATTCTCAACCATCCTAATGATGCAAAGGAAAACTTGGGCAAGCATGGAGCTGCTCAGTGTTATGAATAAAATCATCTTAGTGCTCGCTGCTGCCAGATGCTTGACAAACTGAAAGCTCTGAATCACTTTTCTGCCTGCAGTTGCCAAACCAAACCCAGGGTCAGTATTCGCCCTTTGTTGCCTCTGATAATTGCTGACTTGAGCTCAATTCCCTGATTGATTTCCCGTTCTGAAGTGAAGAGCGAAAGGGCCTTTATAAAATAAAGCCACTGAGTATTATGCAGATGTTGCTCTGCAAACATATCAGAACAGTTTTGACTGTTTAGCAGTCAGCAATCCCTAGCCTATGACACGAATAAAATCATTTGTTCTCTTCACACATGAAAGCATAGCAACTAATCCTCTTCATATTTCTAAATTCAGGGAATGAAAACAAGCTGAGGTAGGGTCTTATCAGAAGAGCTATGAGATCATCCCTGTTTTACCAAACTCAGATAATTAAGCTCTACAAATGCAGAGCTTCTCTTTTGTTCATGGGCTCTCTTCTCCTCCCACCACGCTGCTCTATCCCACCTGTGTTCCCCAAGCTGTTTTCCAGCATCAGGTGAGCAGTAATACAAGTCAGTCGTGGGCAGAAGGTGAGAGCAAAGGCTACCAGACGTTAACTTGTGTCTCTGAAAGCCGCTAAGAGAATTTGATAGAGTAGTTGAATAATTAGGTTGGGAGGAACCACTGAAGGTCATCTGGTCCAACCCTCCTGCGCAGGGCCAGCTTCGATGAGAAACTGATTATAACAGCAAACAAGTGGTAGTATAGAAACAAAATTAAACTGGAGACATGCTTGCATCTCAGTCCTAATTTATCTACTAACTTCAGGTACTTTATCTCCTTCTGTCACACACTATTAAATCTAGTCTGATTTACTTATTCTCTATTACCGCAGTTGGGTAGTATGAAGTGTATCTGATGTATTTAAAATAATTCAGCCACTACTCTCAGGAATGTAAGTAGCCTTGTCCTACAGTTACTAGTGTCGTGGGTCTGTTGATCGGAAACTGGAGCCAGCAGTGGGGCTTCCTAGTCTGCAAATAACCTGGGGGGTTTTATGGCAGTTCAGTGGACTTGGGGGATCTTCTGAGCTCCTTTCAGGACACCTGCGACACGAAGAGATAAGTGACACCCTGCAAGGCTTTTCAGAGTATCCAATACATTCATGCAGATTTTTCCAATTGCTGGCACATACAGTGGTATGAAAAAGAGATATCCTCATAGGCATAATAAATGTGGCACTGGATCTTTCTCTAAGAGGAGATCTGAAATAGCAAGACCATTACTCCTGTCTGCATAGATTTTAAATGAAATTTTTTTATAAAGCTATCTTTATCCTGGACAAGAATGAGAGAAGTCAACCATAGATCTTAATTTACTGGCTGATTCAAGATCTGCAGTATAATGTCATACTAATACAAGCAAAGTCGTCTTCTCCCCCAAAGAGGTTTAATTCAGAGCACATGGAGTCTCCTTCTCTGGAGACTTTCAAAACCCACCTGGACGTGTTCCTGTGTGACCTACTGTAGGTGATCCTGCTCTGGCAGGGGGGCTGGACTAGATCATCTTTTGAGGTCCTTTCCAACCCTGAACATTCTGTGATTCTGTGATACAAGGTTGCTACAGTATGGAAAGTTTCATTTGATTCCCAGTGCCCAGTGCTGCCTTAAAGCATTAACTCTTACTTTCACAAGGTTAGAACATCATATGTTCTCTCTCGTTGTCCAGACTGGGCTGATGTGGTTTTTATTCATTTCAGCGGATTGCCCAGTAGCTGTTTCTAGCAAGGGAGTTTTACAAGGAAAAGTTGGGAGTTTACTTTTAATTAAATCTTGTGGTTTACTTCTAATTTGGGTGACTGTCATTACTACTGAAGTAGGGATGCTTATGCCACAGTTCACACCAGAAACGGATCAAAAGCAGTGAGTAGCATGCTTAGGAAAGAGCAGGCACAGCTCTCTTGCAGAGAGGTTCAGTCTGTTAAGCAAGAAAAGCACTTTGTTTTTGTGGAAGAAGTCTTTCCTGTGCCCTAGTGCTTGTAATATCCCTTCCATTATTCCATAAAATGTGTCGTATTTGGATGTCTGTGCTTAAAGAATGTTGTGGTTTAATACTGTCCATTCACATTGTTGTGAAAAATCTATTGTAATAAAGGTGCAGACTTTCTAATATAAAGAAGATTCAGCAAACTGTCACTACTTAGTTAAAAATGTTCGTGTTAAAAAAACTACATTAAAATCCACAACACTAGTTGAGCGGGCAGATGAGAAGTTTCTGGATGGGGATAAGAATTGCCATCTCAAGTCTTTGGCCTGTTAGCTAGCATTTACTGTCCTCTGCAGAAGGAAAAGTTTGTATTTTTTCCTCTGAATGTGTGACAACCCACAATTTAGGGAAGATTTGAGTTATTCTGGCTGCGAAAGTGGCCATAATTGCAAAGCAGTTCCCTGTTAGCAGCAACTGACAGGTCTGGTTATGCCTCCTAGCTGCAAGACTGAAATACTTAGTCTGATTTGGGAGACTTACTCTTGAAGGAGAGGAATAAATACTCTTTGCTTTTAATAAATATTATCAAGGTCATAGTTTATTCTGTAGCACTTCAGTAACGACCAATATGTTCACCTGGCAGAGCTTCTGTGTGTTGATACTAGAGTAATTTTTCTTTTTGTGTAGGTAAAATATTCTTCATGAGTTAGAAGCCTTTGATTTAAATTCTCGTATTTTGCTCTGGTTTGTGTTACAGCTGCAGCTGGGAAGGGTGACACGGGTTCAGAAGCACCGGAAGATCTTGAGGGCAGCGAGAGACTTGGCACTAGATACCCTCATAATTGAGTATCGAGGGAAGGTTATGTTACGACAGCAATTCGAGGTCAATGGGCATTTCTTCAAAAAGTAAGAGTACTATGAAGTGATTAGTATGAGAGCATCATGGCACGGAGAGACGAGTGTCTCTATGGGATAATGCGCACTCGCAGTGCTCTTGTCAGCCGTGCCGTCCTAGTTCACAGAAATGTGAACTGAAATACACAACCTCAGCTTGATGCTCTACTTACGGACCAAAACCCTTTGAATAGCACTGATGGAAGCACTGCTTCTAGTGAAGTGAGGGCTACCTGTTGTAAGTGCTGTGGGAATTGGGTATTTGGGGATTGAGATGTTCTGTTACTTCTCCAGGCCATATCCCTTTGTGCTGTTCTACTCCAAGTTCAATGGCGTTGAAATGTGTGTTGATGCCCGCACCTTTGGTAATGATGCCAGGTTCATCAGGCGTTCCTGCACTCCGAATGCAGAGGTAAATGCTCTCTTCACCATCACTGTAATTGCAAATACATCTTTTACACAGGCTTAGTGCATTCTTTTTTTATGAATATTCGAACTTAAAATGCAATAAATGGGGTAGATTCCGCATCTCTTGCTTGTTTGGTGGTTTATTCTTGGAAGATGTGAAGGTTTGGGAACGTAAATTTTTTAGGAAAAGGTTTCTTTTATGGCTTTCCTTTGGCTGCAAAGTGGTAGTTAGGGTAAGCAGGTGGTATTAAGTACAAATGGGAAAGCCCAGAGTGAGACAAGCAGTGAAGCACGCTTTTCCCCATGGAGAATGTAGGATAATTATTCACAGACTAGATAAGAGCTGCTTTGCAGAAGGAGGCTTCCCGCTTGGACTTAAGTGCAACTTGTGGAGATGTTAGCTTCTCTCTACTTTGTTTAACAAGGTTCGTCATGTGATTGCTGATGGGATGATCCACCTGTGCATCTATGCTGTTGCCACCATTGCCAAGGACACAGAGGTTACCATCGCCTTTGACTATGAGTACAACATCTGGTGAGTCCTTCACCTCGCCCAGGAGCTCTCCACTGCCCTCCTGGACTGGACATCTTCCTCCAGCCCTTTCCTCGCATTCTACATTTTGCTCCGTTTTCTACTGAATTGCATTTCCCGGCTATTCTGTCCAGTTCTGCTGGCATATTCTACAATAGAGGCCATAAGGTAGCCTGCTGTCCTTGCTTTGGCACGTGGTGAGATGTTTAGTAGGAGATGAATTGAATGTCTCTGTGCAAGGGTTGAGAAACGAAGAGTGACACGAATTATGTTTGTGTTTTGGAGCAGCAACTATAAAGTGGACTGTGCGTGTCACAAGGGGAACCGGAATTGCCCTGTGCAGAAACGTAGCCCAAATGCTGCAGAACACCTACCTCCACCTGTTTTAGGCACACTGATTGGGGCAGAAACACGCCGGCGGAAAGCCCGTCGAAAGGAACTAGAAATGGAACAGCAGGGCATTGCCTCGGATGAGAACAGCGGTCAGCAAACGGAGGAAGTTCCTGAGGGACCTGCAGCAGTCAGTGACAATGAGGTAAAACCCCCGACACTTTGGTATAGGTGTTTTTATCATTCCGTGGTGAGGGAGCTGATCCAGTACAGCACTGGAATCTTCATAACAGAACTGCAGAGGGCCTTCTTTAAACCTTTAGCACCTAAGATTACCGTAGGAATCCTGATAGTTTTTAAACAGTGCCGGATTTTATTTGACATACTGAGTCTGCCCTTCTCTTTCAGGTGACGGAGAAGGAAGAGAAACACGAAGGGGAGAAAGAGGAGCCTGTAGATGAGCAGGGAGCCTTGGTCCACAGCCGACGGGCAAGTACCTTTCTCAGTCTGGGTATCATCCCCCTTAGGACTTGCTTCATGCAGTGACCAACAGGTCCAGTTGGTTATTTCACTTGTTTCAACATAATTCCAACTCTCAGTGGTTTGTAGTTTGTTTTTTAATTGAAAGAGAATAAATGGAAAAAATGTAACCACAAACTGCCCAGACTGAATCCACATCACTGGATTTATAGCAGGATACTACAGCAGATTGGAAGGTATAGGACAGATTTTTTTCCTGATGGAAAGGTTTAACTGTTACTTTCAGGGCCATTCTAAAACCTAAAACAAGCCATTAACAAGATGATCAGCACCAGATTCAGAAAAGGGAATTTCACTGTTTTTATGTTCCTGCTGCCCTTCCTTATTGCCAGTAGAAGAATTTATGGAGCCATATAGAATCATAGAATCATAGAATAGTTTGTGTTGGAAGGGACCTATAAAAATCATATAGTCCAACCCCCATGCAGTGAGCAGGGACATCAACTAGGTCATGTGATGAACTAGAACCTGATTTTTGTTAAAAGTTTACCTGTTTTGCTGGGTTAAGTTTGTTAACAGGTATCTGTTCATCAGCATGTTGTCATGTGGGAAAGGAGTATGGTCAGGTGGCAAGAGGGGTAGGCCACCAGCAGCACTATTGGGGCAAGTCAACAAAATTTGCTGTGTTCTTTATTAGGAAACCCCCTTGGGCTCCCAAATCATTGTTTTCTTAGTCATCTTGATCAAAATATTTCTCAATGCTCTCGGATCTTTGATAACACAGTCCTTTCTCAGCTGCCTTCTGTACTGAGTAGAGATGAAGTATTTTTCTTGTGCTTCTTATGGCACCTGAAGTTGCACCCTGTGTTAGAATGTTTTATGCCTGTGAGTTGAGCTGTTCTGGCTCTACTTAAATCTTTCCTTTTCTTTCTTTGTTTTTTTAAATTTAAAAAAAACAAACAAAACTAAAACAAACACCCCTCCTAAGAAAGAAAACCAACAACCAACCAGCCAAAAGCCAAAGGAGGAAAGAAGTGCTCCACTCCTTCTACTAGCCATCAAATGTGTTGGAGCCAGGAGTCCCATGTTTTTCATTTGTTCACCAGATACTTTAATCACTGTCTTTCTCTAACGAGAGATACAGATCTTCCACATCTAAATTTCCCGAGAATGATATGAATGTTAAGATAGTGCAGCAAATTGCAGAGCTGAGGGCCATCCAGTGGTGAGATCTTTGGATTATCTCACAGATTTCTTTTTTTAGAACAGGCAAGATAAAGCAGTCAGTTTCTATTGAAATCTGAATAAGAGCTGTCATCTACCAGACTGGCCTTAAGCTTGGAGGGAAGATTTCCTTTTAGCACAGGGAAGCTGATCTCTTTCTGGAACAGTGTAGTTCAAGAAGACTAAGTGAAGTATTGAGTTCCTGTGAGCCTGTAAGCCCTGTTCCTGTACGTTCTGCCAGTTAATCTCCTTTAATGAGATTCAGCTTTCTATACTTGGCATCAGGTAAATACCTGTATCTATAGTTTTCCCAGTTTCTCTTTTGTGTGTGCACATACTGAACATTTTGAACAGAAAACCATAAAGGCCAGGCTACTGTGATTGAGTACTGCTGTGTGCTTCAAGATACATTCTTCTCTGTGACAAGTCTCAGCAGGCACTTGACCCCGCTTCTTAAAATTCACTTGATTCAGCCTATTTTTTGCCAGTCACTGCAGCATTATTGTATTGGGTCTTTTACGTGCATAACTAACAAATTATTTCTGACATAGCTAGGTTGTAAGATTTACTGCCCCTTCTGTTTACCTAATAAATACCTTTGTTTTGCCTCTCTATTCTCTCGTGTTCTGTTTTTCTTATCCACTGTGTAAGCTGCTTAGACAAGAGCTTTTATTTTTGAGCTGGGTGATCTCCTGACACCGGGGAAGGAATGAATCTGGATCGTTTTTAGTCCGTTTGTGTGGTGTGTTCATACTTGCTGCAAATTACCAATTTACTTACTTCTCTTGCCTCTGTCTTTTGTTTGCTTCTAGTGTTTCGTCATTAGCAAGTAGCTCTGTTTGTTTCCAGGGTGTCTTTTTGTTCTATTTATTCTTCCTTACGGGTTTTGCTTCTTAAAAGTTACGTGTTTTCTTGTGTCTGTTCTATAAATGTAGCTCAGTAGTATCTTAAGTGGTCCTACTTAAGAACAAAGTTTAGTTCTTCTAGTTACTCTGTGAACACATGATTATGTTTTTATTCTGGGAAATTTGCCATGTTGAAAAATGCAAATATCAGAAAAGAACTTCTTCTCTCTGTCCCCTATCTAGCTCTTGTCATTGCTTTTTGGCGTTGTTTTTCCTGTGCGGCATCCCATATGTGTTCTTGCATCCTCCTCTTTGTGTGCATAATTTGCAGTGCTGACTTAAATTTACTCTTATGTTCTAGTCCCGGGAAGACAGGAAGGTAGAAGCCATCATGCACATGTTTGAAAACTTGGAAAAGAGAAAGAGGAGACGAGAGCAGCCATCAGACCGTAACAGCACCGATGCTGAAATAAGCATCAGTTCAGAGGCTCCTGAGCTGGAGGAAATAAAAACAGAGACTCCTGAAACTGAAGATGGAAGTTCAGCACTGAGTGCTGCTCCCCCGATTGTTTCTAACAGTAACAGCAGTACTGGGGTGAACACACGGCGGTCTTCACAAGTAGCGGTAAGATGAAGATGGGACTGTTTAGTAGCTTGTACCAAGCTCAGATGCAGCACAACTGATTGTAAGATCATTCAGGTTGGGAGGAGCTTCTTGGAGTCTGTAATCCGTTCTGCGTCAGATGGAATCAGCTCTGAGGTCAGACCAGGCTGGCTGGGGTTTTATCCAGGCTTGCTTTGAATAACTCCAAAGGTGGAGATTGCACAGCCCCTCTGGGAAATCTCTTCTAATTTGTGACTGCTCTTATGATGAAAAAATTTTGCCTTGAATCCAGTCTGAACCTCTCACTTCAGTATTTGTACATTGATGCACCACTGCGTCATCTTGGTGGCTTCAGTCCAGATGCAGGAGGGACCCCTCTAAGCTCCCCCTAAGTCATCTTTTCCCTGGGCTGAACAAATCCAGCTCCTTCACTGGGCAAGCACTTCTCTACTGGTGTGAGCTTAAAGTTGGATGCGTAAATGCAGTGATTGAGGAATTCTTTTGCTTGTTTTTTGGAGTTTTTTGCCCAGTCTGCTCTGGATGCATGTGTCCCCATTATATGGCAGGGCCCAGATACTCAAATTGAGAGTAAGAACTTGAGCCTTGAGCCAAGTGGCAAGTTTTGTACTGCTGCTTTCTTCCTGAAGACCAGCGTTCTGGTTAACCCCTTTCAGAAGGCAGCAGACAAAATGATAGTGCGCCAGTGTTTTAGAAGGATTCCCAAAGCCATCTTATGAGCCAATACAGAGTCCAGTCAGATTTTATGGGTTCAGGTAGTGTCAATAAATAAATCTCAATCCTTGATCTTACGTGCAGAGAAAAGGAATACTGAGAGAGATGCTCAGACTGATGATGGTTTACGTTGCAGGATGCTGTCCCTGAAAAAACGGTTGCTAAGCCAGCTCCAGCAAAACCCTCAAGGCCCCGACCAAAAAGTCGCTTCTCTCGATACCGGACCAGTTCAGCACAAAGACTGAGAAGGCAGAAACAAGCCAATTCCCAGCAAGCTGAAGTCGCACAGGCTGTCCCAGAGGAAGGAAGCACTGCCAGCTTGGTAACCGCAGCAGACGTCAGCAACGTAGAAGGTCCAGGAGAAGGCCGACAGTTGATGGGATCTGACCCAGCTGCTGTCTTGGCTGCAGGATCTCAGTCTAATCGAGCGGCAGTAAAGTACCCCAAAACTAAAAAGGTAAATATGATCAAGTGCTCAAACTGGAGAGAGGTTAAAAGAGGTTTTGTGTGGCCTTCGGGGAAGGGTTGGCTCAGGGGGAACAATTCTTCAAAACAGTTGAAATTATGTGACTTTATTTCCTGTATTATTTGTTCTGTGGTGGGTAAGAGCCCTCATCATGCCTTGAAATCTGACTGCTCAGCCCTGGGCACACAGAGATCAGAAACAGACATTAGCTGATCTTTACAGCAAATCTGTGTAGACCTTAGATACTGACAGGATGATACAGGTGCAACAGGAAGGGTCTCGGTTTGGGGTACCACAAAGAGTCTAGAAAGAGACAAATTATACAGCTTTGTGTATGCAGGGAAGAAACTGCTCCCAACTTGAGGGGCCCTGAAGGGTTGAAGGTGTTTGGCAGCGTAAGGAATTGAGTGATGGAGGCTGAGTCCTGGGTGAGGGAAGCAAAAAGCAGGTGTTTGAGTACTGGTGTGGAGGGTGAGGTGTTCCTGCAGGGAAACAAGGTGGAGAGCTGATATGTTTGGATCTATGCACAGTAAGGTAGCAAAAGCTTTTGGTGGAAGCATGCAGAAGTGGATGTTATAACTCTGATGGGGTTGCTGGCATTTAAAAACTAAATGCTCATAGTTGGAGAAGAGCACTAGCTCCTGGGCCCAAAAAAAGGACAGTTATTAGAAAGTGTCGAGTGCATGTGATCTCAAGAAGTTTTCTGCGTGTTCCGGGTGTCTTCAGAAAGTAGAAAAATAGTAGAAAAATACTGTCAACCAAGAAAGTCACCTTAAATCAAATAACATAAAGGTGTAGTGAGACTTGCTTAAAAGAAACACAAAAACCCACCTTGAAATAGCCAGGGTGTTCCACCTTGTGAAGGATAGTAAAACAAGGGTTCTCTTGTGTATACCAGCAGGAAGAGCAAGGAAAGGAGAGGAAAGTGAAGTCATTATGTAGTAAAGATTAGCTGGAATTTAAAAATAAATTTAGGATGGTATACAAGTTTGTATAGTGTGGGAATCAGTGGCGGTATCTTTTTGGGATGGGGTGGGGTGGCAGGCTGCTGATGGGTATTTGTTTAGGAGAAGGTAGAAGTTAGCTTTCGGCTTAGAACTGAAGACTGACAGGGAATGTGACTGTGGACTATAATGTACAACCTGGGAGAAACTTGTAAGTGGAGGAAAAATTGCAGAAGCTAGCGGGCAGCTGCCATATACTTAATGGCATAATTTAGCCGTTAATATATTTAGGCTTGCAGCTAGCAACCAGTTTTGAGCAAGGTGATCAAGTTTTGGAAGAACCTTCTAATAAGAGTAATGGAGGGTACAATCGCGCTGCTTCTGTAAAACTGGATTACCTGGTGTGCCTATAACAGGGGAATTGGGTTTGGCACAGGAACTCCTGCCTCTCTTCCTTCCTGTTGAGGAGGTGGGAGGTTTTAGAATGCAGGCTGACCTGAGCGTTGCTTCCCCGTACGTCTTCTGTGCCACACTGCTTTTCTTCTTCACCCAGACTACTTGCATTGATGTGTGTGTTTTCTCCTTCAGTATCTTGTTACCGAATGGCTGAATGACAAGGCAGAAAAGCAGGAGTGCCCGATCGAATGCCCTCTGCGCATTACAACAGACCCAACGGTTTTGGCAACTACCCTAAATATGTTGCCAGGTCTCATCCACTCCCCGCTAATTTGTACCACACCTAAGCACTACATTCGTTTTGGTTCACCTTTCAACCCTGAGAGGCGTCGAAGGCCCTTTCTGTTGGATGGAATTTACAGCTCCTGTAAAAAGGTACGTTTGGTCATGTCTTACTTTCAAGGGCTATATACTCATCAAGCTTTTACTGGCAAAGTTTTGTCCTCTTGGAGCCTATTTCCATGTGTTCCTG
>NW_009703427.1:0-19163 GCF_000703405.1 Apaloderma vittatum | reverse complement strand
TCCTGCCACTCTCCTAGCTGGGCTTCCGTCTTCATCCTTGCCTTTTGCTGTGGTAGAACAACTGTTCTGTGACTCTCCTTAGGAACACGTACTTCCAAACCTGCCGTGACTATTACCCAGTGTGTAGGATTCAAGGAGATTTAGTTGTCGTCCTTAAAATGTTTTATGTTACTGCTTTCACAGTCAGAGGATGGTTGGTGTTGTGGAGACAGGACAGTGTTGCAAAAGACGTCAAGAATAGAGTGTCTCAGTCAGAATCCATTGTCTTTGGAGACCTTTTGTTGTTTAGCAAAGCTTTGAGTTTGCCTGTTCACAAGAGCAAGCCCACAGCTGAGAACTTCATTCCTCCAAGATGGTGCGTGGCCAGTCAATGCCAGCATTTACCCATTCACAGGAAAACAGTAACTCAGGTTAGTTTGCTCAGTTGGATTTCTGTCAGAACTCATCTGGCCTATCACCCATCAGCTTTGCTCAGAGGGTCTTTCAGTTCCTTTGTGAGAACCAGAGATTAATTTTTAAATTCCTTCTGATCTTTCGATCTTGGTAGCTTTCAAAACCTGGTACCACATCATGGTTTCTTTGCCTTCCTATGGACTTTAGTATTTCCACCTTCAGCCAAATTATTGTCGTGCCCTAACAGGCACCTACAAAAAGAAACTGAGGTCTCTCTTGGGTATTTCCTTCTTAGGTTCGTGTATACTCATATGAGCAAAACTGTGTTTGTTTGTATGTGCCTGGGCAATCTCCCTGTGCACCTTTAAGCAGAGAACTGGTTTGAACTGGTTTTTTGAACCTCAGCAGTGTCTTTGAGCCTCAGGGAAAAGAGAAGCATCCAGAGCAAAACTGGCAGAGTTATTCTCAGTTCTCTGCTTGGTGCCTTTGCTGTACAACTGGCCAGCAAGCTCCCAGTTCTGTGAAAACTGCTGTCATAGAACTAGCCTTCCCATCTCTTGCTGCATTTGGCTGTTTTGTAGTCCTACAATAATTCTCACTGCTGGAGAGGGAACAGACAAGTCTCACCACAGATGACTTCTGTTTAGTTCACGTCTTCCCTGAACCTGAGTGTCCGAAACGGGACGTTCTGTTGCAGCTGGGGCACTTGCAAAGCAGAAGGTTGCTCTGTGACTCGTAGCTTATGCCCACTTTGTGCATCCCAGCATGATGACTGAGTTTTCTTTGACAGGTTGATTTAGACTCGCGTTCAGTTTGTGATTTACTATGTTTGTTGGAACAATCCATTAGTTTTCTGGCCTGTAATTTTAGGGTTGATTGTTTCTGGCTTTATATAGTACTTTGTTCTAGCCTGTGCTGACCTGTGGCCTGTTTTCCCCATCCATTTCCCAGTTCAGTAGGAAAGCCTTGAATACTGTCTTTTAGCATGTTCTTGTTTCTCCTGGGTTGGCATCATCTGAAAACTTAAGTACACTGCCTGTTTCACTATATAAATAATTAATAAAATACCAAAAGCTTCTGTGTCCAGACCAGGTGTTGGAGAAAATAATTTCTTAAATTTCTATTTTTTTGAAAGTAAGTAATCCAATAACTGTGTGAGTGAGGGATTTCATCTACTTTATAGGAGTTACCCAGCCTTTTTCAAGGGAAATGCTTGGTAGCATTCAGTGTTCTTATCACTAACACTTTGGAGATGTAGAAGAAATCTGCTTCCCGTGTTCAGAAACGTTTAGAAAACTCTCACGGGGGAAGACCTCTTTTTCAGCCAGCTGAGGTCTAGAAATGGTCCAGAACTTGATGACGTTGTTCTCTCAAGACCTGATCTTTGTCTTGTCTGATTCTGACTACTTCACCAGGAAGGCTGATTTATAAAGGCTGTTGAAATAGATCACGTATTTTCTTGGACTGTCAGCAGGACTCTTCCTTAAACTACTGCGGACTGTGCCAAAATACCTCAGCTGATGATCTCAGCTTGCAGCCAAAGCGTGCCAGGGTCTGAGCCTCGCAAGGAAACTGAACTGTGTAACCTGCTCACGTTAATCACGCACTGTACAGTGCCCTGGCTCTCAGATCAGATGCTGCATTTGAGGTAGCAGTGCTCCAGACTGGCTGGCACTTCTCACTTTTCCTGGTGGCCGCAGTGGAATCCATTGAGTTATCTTTGAACAGAGAAGAAGCATCTGCTGTACAGTAGTGAAGGACATCAAAATAGATCCTGTCAGCTGCTCTTCATCCTCGCATTGAAGTTTTCGTTTTGAGGATTGTGACCAATGAGTTTCTGATGCACTTTCATGATAGCTTTGAGGAATCATAAGACACATACTTGTATCTCTGATAGGATGCTTTTTGCTGACATGCAGATGAGCTGTGGATTACTGAAAGGTAAACTTACGATTTTAAAGCTCTCTGGGAGGAGAAAAAGCTGGTAAAGTGAATTCTTCTTGGGTGAACTACCCAAATGCAAATTACAGTCTTTTTTTTTTCACAGTTGTTGTTTTACTGAATCACCTGGGTGTTTTTTCCTATACTGTGGCAATTATTTTTTTTTATACTAAATTAAGCAAAGGTTTCCTGCTTGCCATAAGGAGTCAGTTGGTATCAAGACACAGTGTTAGTGTCTTGCACTGCTGCAGCAGTTTGCTGACACTTCAGTTCACATTCACTTGCATGAGGTGTGAAACATTCTTTATTGTGTTCAGAAGACCGCCTGACTTTAGTAGCCAAAGAAAAGATTTACCTTTATTATTCTCTTCTTGTTTTAGCCCCCTTGAAAACTGCTGCTTACATTTTATCAGATTTTTCTGCTCTTTGTCTCTGGCAGCAAGCACAGGCCTGGAAGAATTGTTAAACTCAGCCATTTCTCTGCTGGAATTATTAGAGCAGAGTCTATGTTAAGCTCTAATACTGCCTTAGTGGAGCAGGGGGACAGTGTGTTTGTGATCCTGGGCAAGAAACCGTTTCCCCACCCAAAAAAACAAAATCAGGGTTTTAAGATACTTCATCGTATTTATCTCCCTTTTCTTTTAATTAAGATTGCTTTTACTGTTTTTTTTAGCTGCCAGAGTTTTGCATTTTATCTGTTTATAATTCGCTCTTATCTCTGTGTTATTGCTGAAGACTGCTGATCCCCAGAACACATCTCATCAGGAGCGCGTAGTCAGCCCCATCACAGTAGGTGGTAGACTCAGTGCTAGCAGCCGTGTTCTAACGGGTTCCTGTCTGAGCGCACGCGAAGGAGGTAATATCAGTGTTCTGAGCAGCCTGCCCTGCTGCACAGAAGTGTAGGAGTTTGAGTGCATCCCGCAAGGTGACGTAGAAAGTACCAGAGGGGTTGCATGTTTATGTAGTCTCGTTCTGTTTCAGCGCTGGATCAAACAAGCCCTGGAAGAGGGGATGACTCAGACCTCACCAGCTCCACAAGAGAACAGAACCCAATGTCTATACCAAAGTAACGAGAACAGCAGCTCTTCCAGCATCTGCAAAGATGACACAGGTAAGTGCTCAGCACCATCAGGGCAGCGTGGGCACTTGAGTGAAACTGGGGAAGCTGTGGAATAGCAAAGGCAGGATGGCGTCTTCATGTGTCCTGCTGCTCAACGGCACAATTCCATGGCAGATGAGAATGTTATTTTGCCATTCGTTCAAATTCCTGCAGATTCATTCGAGCTTGAGCGTGTGTGAAGTTTCTCGGTTTTTTCCTGTGAAAAGATAATCACTTTGTCTTGCATCATCATCCTCAGTGCCATGTGATCATTTGTCCAATAAAGAGGGAGGGAAGAGTACAGTGTCATCTCTTCTCAGCAGGATGCTGTTAGGTGGACAACTAAGTGTCTGCTGATTATAGGAAGATAATAGCAAAGTCTCACATGAACGTATATTAAAAGCAAATGATTAAGTAGGTCTCAAAGATGGAGAAAATAAAATCTGTGAGTAAAGCAGTAGAATGGTTAAATATTGTGTCTGAATCTTTCTACAGAGAAATAGGATGAAGGTCTGCCCAGTCAGGGATCAGTTTTCCAAGGACGACAAACAGGAAACTAGACAGCAGACAGATAATACAGAATTGACTGTTGAAAAGTATCA
The DNA here is from genome assembly GCF_000703405.1 of Apaloderma vittatum. Taxonomy (NCBI): domain Eukaryota; kingdom Metazoa; phylum Chordata; class Aves; order Trogoniformes; family Trogonidae; genus Apaloderma; species Apaloderma vittatum. Next base: position 15,128 of record NW_009703427.1, on the reverse strand, counting down.
AAAGAGGATATTTTGAATAGGGGTAGGCCTGAGGGAAAGACATTAATTCTCTGTGGGAGAGAAGTGTTTTTGACCTATATTGCTGTAGCCTATAGGGAATTAATAAGTTCGCCAATGATAACGGAGCTGCCTGTAGTCTGTTCATAGCAGTGACAGTGACATGTCCTCTGAGCCCTCTCCTCCACACTCCTTTTCTTATCCTCTCCTGTCGTCTTTTCCCCTAGCTTCTTCTTGTGCTTTCTTCTAGTCGAAATATTTCCTTTCCTTGGTTACTGTGTGTTTCTGTGATGTATTTTTCTGTTCTCAGTATCTAAATATTTCTCACAACTGGTGCAGAAGTACTTCAGAGGCACTTTTAGGCACATTTTTAGGCATCTTGTGTAGTCACATGGGAGGCTCCTGGGCTCCGTTTGGGTTGGGAGTAGGGGGAAGGAGAAAGTGTGTGGTTTGCACATGGCTAATGGTTATGGTTAATCATTCAGCCCTATCCTCACCTCGGTTTGTTTTTCAGACTTGCTGAGCCCCCTGAAGAAGTGGAAGTCTCGCTACTTGATGGAGCAGAACGTTAAGAAGTTGCTGAGGCCGCTGTCTCCCATCACCCCTCCGCCTCCCATCCCTTCGGTTCCTGGCTCAGCGAGCCCACAGCTGGCTACGCCCTGCTCGTCGCTGCCGGGAGAGGAGGAGAGTCGCAATGGTTATGGCGTGATGTTCTCACCGATTCCTTCTCTGGCTGCTAGTCGCTGCAATACTCCACTACAGTTTGAGGTAAATCTGCCCTGGGGACTGGGAGCGGTAAGGAGAGAGGAACTGGAATATTTGCAGTGGAGGTAGCACTGGGGACACCTTCCTTTTTGAGTATGTGGCTGTTTTCTTGAGCAGCATCACAGCGTCACACTCAAAAGCACTGCTGCCTTTTTCTGCTCCACTTCTGGCCAAATCTCCTGCTCTATTAAAGGTCGAACCTTGCTGCAGCCAGGCCTTGCTGTGAAGCTATGAGTAGCATTACTCCAATTCTTTTCTCCATTTCTGTGTATTAGCTCCCAAATTTTGCAGACTTTTCAGTGTTCTTTAGTCATCTTCCCCACTTCAGATCTCTGTGCCAATGTGACTTCCAATCCCTGCCTTTTCCAAAGAGTGCAGCAGTGCTCCACTTTGCCAAGGCTGGCTGACATCCTCGGTTCCTCTTTCACTGAACAGCTTTCAGTAACCCCAAGTATGGTATAAATACTTTACACTGGCTTCCACTATATGCTCTGGTTTTCATTTCCTTTGACTGGGTAGCAGGAAAATACTTTGTACCTTTGATTTCTTGATCGTTCCCCTTTGCAAAAGTTTGCAGAAGTACTGAGCAGGCTGTGTAGGTGCTTTCCCTTGCTCTGAACTCAGTGGGAGAGTTAATGGCATCCATCCAGCTTGGACCTTCCACTTTGTGTCGCTGCTCTGTGCCATTCTGTTTGCAGTTTTAGGTTTGTTTCCTAGTGTTACTTTTTTTTTTTTTAAATTGAGTTCTTCAGACTGGCTGCTCACACTCTGCCTGTTAAAACCATTTTAAAAAAATTGTACAATGACAGACTGCTTCGTACCAGGGGGTGCTTTGTAGGAATCTCTCGTGTTTTGCAACAGGACAAACAGTCCTTTGCGGTGTTTTTGCTCAGTGCAAACTTCTTTAAGAGTCCTTTCTTGCAAGCTGTCTAAGAAGCAAATCTGTAGAGGTTAGCAGGGACGATTGTGGAGCATTGAGGAGAGAGATCAAAGACTGTTTCAGGCAGAGAGCTTGATTGAAAATGATCCTTACCTCTCCTCTGGATGAGATGGTAGATCTAGGCAGTGTTGCCATGGACATCCACAGTCTAGTCACTGATTTTCTGTCTCACCTTCGTGTTAGTTATTTCTGTTGCCATGGGTAAGGCATGAGAAGCCTGGATTTCAGTGGGCATCTGTACCTTACTTGCCTCTTTTACCTTTTCTCTCTTTTCAAAGAGTCTAACAGCTCAGTAGACCATGGGCAGCTTTGTTCAAACTTTATTTCCCTCAATGCAGCTCATTCATAATATTGCTATTTTAAATCGTGTCTGTCTGTTTCATTTAGTTATTTTAACTTCAGTGAATACATCTCCCCATGTATAAAGCTTTATACTTCAGTCCTGTGGCACTATGGGAAGAGAACAGAAAGATTGTTCCGTCAGCTCACAAACCTCCTCAAATGAGCAGAAGATGCTGCGTGCTGGGAAATACGTTTTTGAAAGCTGTGGCTTTTAAGAAACCTGATTGTTAATTAATTTCTTAGCTGTTCTCTGAAGAGCTTGTATCATAAGCTTCTGAAACTCTGGTTTGTCAGGGTTTTAGAGACTGAGCGATTTTTTTAGACTCAGTTTTGGGCTTTTTTAGACTGGAAACAAATTGGAGGATGTTTAGCCCCTCCCATATTCATAGCAGCGACTAGAAGCATGATGATGCATCTGCCTTTTCTCTGGAGTTTGTCAGAATCCAGTTTAACTAAGAAGTGTCTGAGATTCCTCAGCTTTCTGAGTGTTTCTGCTTTGCAGAGGACAGGGGCTCCTACCGTGCTTCTCTGGGAAACCTTCTTCCTTTCTATTTCTATTTTAGGCCTGCTCAGTAGCATGGAAAGGAAAGTGCTTGAGGAGGTGGCCTTAACAGTGCCCTTGTGTGTGTGTGCTGCTGCCTGCTGCTGGGTGCTCAGATGATAGATCCTCTGTGACATTGCACAAAGCTGTCCATTCACACCTATTCTCTTGACTTCAGCTGGGAAGGTGACCCACAGGGGCCTGAAGGAGATGTTTTTATTTTCTGATAGAAAGCCTGTGGAAGTTCACTACAGTGTTTGGGCAAAACCAGGCTTTCCATCACTCCCATGTTCTTTGACTGAACAACATAAACGGCTTTCTCTATGTTTCATGGTGTAAGCTACCTGACAGCATCAGAAATATAACAAATGAGATGCTTTTTATGTGCTCTGGTTTGGGGCACTCAGTTCTAGCATGAAACACAGTAACCCGGTCCTGTTTGTGCTTCTAGGGAGCTTTAGGAACCACGTAACCGGCAGAGTTGTCCAGGCTGAGGCCAGTTCCTGGGGTTGTGTTTGTTAGAATAGCTATTGCTAACCTCTGTGCTTATTTTTTGATGGGTTTTATTTTGCTTCTTGACTTTTTAAGTAGAGGAATGACAAGATGCTTTTTCCTCCTCTAGAACGTATCCTCCCCTGAGAGCTCCCCTGCGCACAGGCCTGAGTCCATGTCACCCGAGGTGGGTATCGCACCCGCGAGGCCGCGTGCGCAGGGCGTGCCTGGCTGTGCCTTTGGGGCCGTGGTGGGAGGGCAGGGTGAGATGTGCAGAGGGAGTGGGAATAGGGGTGGGGCACGAGTCACAATAAGACTGAGGGGGGTTTTCAAGGTTACCACAAGAGAACAAATGAATTGAAGACTGAGTTTATTATTGACTTGATGACACTCGTGGGAAATAGGCAGCCTGGAAATAGGCATGTCTCAGCTGCTGAGGTGAAGACAAGAGGTGTGGACACCCTGAAAGCACCATAATCAGCCTCAGCTCTGGTCCAGCAGACAAGTGGTGTGTTATTTACTCAGCAGCAGCAAAACTAGTACTGAGGAAGAAAAGGGAAAGTGTCCGCTGCTAGTTTTGACTTAGGGAGGACACAGTGTGGTGCACCTAGCCTGCTCCCTTCAGCCTTGATTTATCACCTCTTCACTTGCAGACTTGAAATATTGAGGAGATGCCAGAAAATAGTATTTTGTTTACCTACTGGCCTGCTGTAAAATATGAGTACCTTGCTCAGAGACTGTTACATAGTTGAAAATACACTTGTCTCCAATGTGGCAGGTTGCTTGGAGCTGTAATACTAGCAGCAGTAGGGCAGAGCTGGTGCCTGGTGCTGTTGTCTGTTTCCCTCAGCACTGTAGTCTTGCAAAGAGGATGAAATCTTGTCAGTTATGCTCATTGTCTGAGATCCTGACATATTAACACGGTGAAGGAGATGATTATGCCATTGCCCTGGAGGGGTTTTGGCAGTTGAAGCAGATAAATGGATATACAGTTGTGTCAGTGCCTAGCGCTTCAGAAACCGTGACAGCACAAAGATGATGCCATTATGGTTTTGTTAGAGAATATAAAATGTAGAAAAGCAGTATAAATTAAATGAACGTACTATTGTTAGAGATTTCCAAAGCTCACAATAAGTGAAAACAAAAGGTTTGGAGGTCCTGGGCATTTCATTGTTAGGAAATTGGTAGTGGCTGACTTGGGACAGTGAGGAACTTGTCTAATAAAACAGCAAGTGGACAGCAGATCTTCTCCGTTCTCCTTCCCATAAGGAACCTAGTTAGTACTGTGTGTTAACATCAACTTTGGGGCGTATTGAAAATGCCTCATTTTTCTTCACTGACTGCCTGGGGATAGTGCTGAGCCTTATCCTCTTGCTGCAGTAAGACTGCTGCAGGAGAAAGGGCATCTCGTACTGGACTGCTCAGCTGAGCATTACTTAGTCTCAGTCATTCGCTTGTAAAATGAGCAAAATGGTGCAGGAGAGGACCAAAGGGGCGATCGGAAGGGAACTGGAAAGCAGTAAGCTAGCATCATACAGAGTACTTTCTGACACTCGAGTTTCTCTCCCCGCCCTTGCCCCTCACCCTTTCCTTTTCCTAACTTCCCACCCTTCTCCTGTGTCCTTGGATTTTCCAGCTCTGCCTCCGATCTGACCCGGATTTGAAGGGTGGGTACCTGGATTCCAGTGCAAACACCTGCCCGGAACGACCATCGCTGCTCACCTTTGGATCCTCTGATCTGGCTCCACAACCCTCCATGAACTCTACTTCAGAGATGAACTTCCCAGGGAAAAGTGGGGAAGCACAGATGCTGCTACGAAGCTCTGATCAGGCTTTTCGGACAGAGTTTAATTTAATGTATGCCTTCTCCCCATTGAACGCTATGCCACGTGTAGATGGGTTGTTGAGAGGATCTACTCCTTTGGGAGAGAGGAAGCCAATGAATTCAGAAGCAGGATGCTGCAGCTCTCCTGCCGAAGGATATTTCAGCAGACACGAGTCAGGGCTGCTTAAAGAGACAGTGCATGGATCCATGTCTCCCTGCGGCGAGAGAGCTTGTGAAGGCGTCAGATCTGCTCCCCAGAACCCGCCACAAAGGAAGAAGGCAAGTATTCTTGTTAAAGAAATTCTTAGGCTGCAGGAATCTGAGTGGGAACAGTAGACACCGTGGGAAAGACTAACAGGGAGAACAGAGAGTGGGATACAACTAAAATGTAGTCTGGACAAATAATCCAGGTATCCAGTGCCTGGATGAAAGCAGTTTAAAAGTTGTTAAAAGAGAATATGCTGCTCTTTAGGCAAGATGTCAAAGCCAGGCTGGACCAGGCTTTGAGCAACCTGGTCTGGTCAGAGGTGTCCGGGCTTGGAATGAGATGGCCTTTAAGGTCCCTTCCAGCCCAAACCATTCTATGATTTTGATGTGAGAAATGGAAGAAAAAGGCTACAATGAAAACACCTCTTCTTGTACCACAGAAAGGAGAGCACGATGCTTTCAGAAACAGTTGTTAAAGTGACACAAGGCCCAGAGCAATATCATGGTGCAGCTGTACTGGTTTGTGAAGGTGTTATTTATCAGGATGAAAAGGGCCCCTACTAGGAAAGAGAGGGTCTAATGTTTCAAAAGAAAGCGTAGGCTCTTCCTTAGAACATATAATAGAATATTTCCATTACTAAAGAAATAGAATAATATTGCAGTAAAAGCAGATGAAGATTCTTACTTAAATTTTAGCACTGTGAAACTAAAACCACAGGAATATTGTCTCAAGAAAGCAAATGCATATTGGTTTCTAATAGCAGGCCAGTGACCCTTGTGGGACTAAAACCAAGTGAAAATTATGTCTGGTGTCACTACAGTAAAACTGGGTATTCACGGAACAAATAAGGAATCGCTTGTCTAAATGTGTGTTGGTACCTTTTCCTGTGCTTGGCTTTATTTGTTGTTGCGAGTGTGGTAACTCGGATCCCTTGTGTAAGTGTCCAGCTAGATGGAGTATCTTATTTCCATTCTGTTTCTGGAGGGTTTTGATTTTCTTCCTTTTTCTTCTAAAGTTACACTTATCTTAAAGCCTTCATATGTTGAGTTACTTTTGGAAATACCCTGTTCAATATTTTAGCATCATAAAGCCTTCTATAGAGGCATTGAGTCGCAGTTGAGAAGTCCTTCAGTAGAGCTGCCTTCTGCAAGTCCTTTATGTCTCTGTGCCTTATAATAACTCTTCAGGGGAAGGCACACTGAAAGGTAAGAGCTCAGCTGGAAGTATTTGTGTAATTTTTAGGTTCTGCTATCCCTGTGTTACAAGACTGAGTTATCTTGGGACCTTTTGGTCTGTGTCTCTGACAAATCTGACACTGCTTTGCACGAAATACATTCTACCTTTGCTAGGAGTAGTTTGTTTAGGTGGTAGCACTGGAAGTTTGCAATACCACCATCGCAGCAACCTACTCTAAAGAGGTTCAAATTCAGCGCAAGGCTTTACCAATTTTTAGCGTTAGTGTAGCTGCACTGGTACAGATGAACAAGATTCTCTGAAGATGCCAGTCCTGCGACAAAGGCTCTTCTTACCTGTCTTGGAGATAGCAATACGCATTTTAAATAATGCCACAAACCAGAGAGAGTGAAGTGTGTTGAGAGGAGGAGCGTGTAGAGTCCTGATGCTTGACTGTACAGGCATATACTGAAGCAATGTGAAATTCCACGTTGTTGAAGATGCAAACTCCTCGTAGTATTGGTCATAAAGAGTAAAATGTGGATGAGTGTGTCACACGGTGAGTGGTCCAGTTTCGTACCACTTAGCTCACTTTCCAGAGCACCTGCAGCTTCAGGAAGATTTCATAATCCCAGATACCTTTCAAAGTTTTATCTGCTAACCCAGAGAAATAGATTTGTTAAATGACGTGTGGGCGTGTTCCTCCTCCTATCCTGGTCCTTTGCGTTCCCTGACTCACAGCTGCATTTCTCTCTCCCAGGTGTCTCTACTAGAATACCGCAAGAGGAAACAAGAAGCCAAGGAGGGAGGCGATTCAGCACGATGTACAGGGACTCCTACCCGACAGGGCAGCAGCGGTTCTGTGACTGATGCAGATGGCAACACTCTGCCGGGCTCGGTAGCACGAACCCCGTCTTCCCCACAAAGTGGCTTCTCCCCTTCTCATCCCTCTCTGCCTCACGTAGAGGACATCAGCCCGCCAGACTCGAGGGGGGCTGGTTCCTCGACTTCACTCAGCAAATCCCAGGAGAACATCAGCAGTAGGTGGTGAGTGTTACCCTTCCCAGCAAGCCTGACATCGCTCCGCAGAGAGGGACCAAGCTCTCTGGGGTGCATTTCCCTAACAGTTGGGTGGATGCAGTCGGGTCTCTGGCGTTATTCTCGCTAAACAACCGTGAAGGAAACCAGCAGCCTCCTCAGCCTGCCCTTCAGTTCTCGGTTTAGTTATTAAAAATCTGTCTGGAAAGATACAATGTTGAACAGTTGTCTGTCTCTTCCACCAGTTTTAAGATCTTGTGTTTGTTAAGGTCTTGGCTCTTGCAATGAGAATTTAATCCAGGTCTTTTTTTGCTGAACCTCCACTCTTTCTGGACATGAGTGGTACTAAGTCAACTCCTATTCAGAAGGAGAGCTAACAGAGCCCTCTGCATTTGAGAAGCAGGGGCAGTGAAACAGCTCCAGCCTTTCCTAGTGCCTTGCACACACAGCCTGAAGAGCAGTTATCAGGCTCCAGTCGGTGACTTGCCAAAGGCTCGGAAAAACCACTTTTAGCGTGTTGCCTTGAGAAGGTTTGATAAGGGGAAGGGCTGGTCTCCGAAAACTTTTGAACCTGATAATAACATCTGATCCAAAAAATTAAGTACTGCAGCACCAAAGTGCAGAATGTTGCATTAGTGTCAGTGCAGCAATGGTTAGGACTGATGGTGGTACATCATCTCTGCTGCTCTGCATTCTAGTTCTGTTCATCCATGAAAAAAAAGAGGATACATTTCTTAGTGCTGCTTTTCCACAGAAGCAGCTGTGTCACTGCTCGTGTAACAGCAGGGGGGTGGCAAGGGAAGAGATGCTAAGCAGTGCTGAAGGCACTGAGAAGTATGAAATCTGTGTTGGAAGTGCTTGAGAAACATCATTTTGGGTGAATTTGCAGGAGCAATAAGTTCTGTTCCCTTTTCTGTCACACTTCAAGCGGAGTTTAATAGAAATATTTTGTCATGTAGCTCTGACAGTACCCTGGCTACCAGATGACCTTCTGTTGGGACTGGCTGCAGCTGAGGCAGTCGGCTGATGATTAGTTTATAATAATTATTTTATGATTAAGTATTATTCTGTGCAAGTGTTGATATCCTGTGCTGCCCTTCTCCTGTGCCACTTCCTTCTGCCTGGGGTGAAAGAAAAACCTAGAAGAATGAAAAAAACACCAAACTATTTTGGAGTGAGGTGTCAGTGTGGCAACCTTGCTGTAGTGCTGTGCTTTATATTCTGTGAGCTTCATCTGCAGCTCCTCAGCAGGTGAAGTTTCTCACATGCTTTCGTGAGTAAGTATTGTGTGGGAATAAAAATCATATTGTTACGGGACACTGGATCTAAAGTGGAAACCCTGCTGATATGTTTTGGAAAAGGATTAAGCAGGTTTGCTGCTTTTTAAAAATCTAGTTCTTCTGTGTTTTTTTTAACGGCCAAGGCTAACAAAACATACAGTCACCTTCTACTTTTAAAAAATGTGTCGGAAATCGTATGTTATTGAGTTTAAAATTGTGACCCAGTTTCATCTTTAACTCTGAGTGCTTGCATTTCAGATACGTGTCCAGGCATTCACAATAATATAATACTGGGACAGAAGAAAATGGCAGGAACTAAAATTACACGCCTTAATTTTTAGGGTTGTCCACATTTTTGCTGAATCCTACAATAAATGCCAATAGCTTTCATTTAAAAAAAAAATAAGTTTCTGACTCTTTCAGTTGCCACGATACAGCTATCACAATGTAAACCAATGTGCTGCTGCCCAGTAAACCCAGCCCTGCAGAAAACTGTCTCCAGCAAAACAGTAGCAGCAGTGAAGGTGTGAATTCACCCGCTCACCCCCATTCACCTCCATGAGGTGTGAACTCTGGCCTCTGCTCTCCTCTGCTTCATTGAGGGGTGAATGTCTGGGCTATTTATTTAAAAAAAAAGAAAAAAAGCTAATGTAAAGCACAGTTTTCAACACATCTTTAAAATGAAAGAAAAATCAGAAATCTCTTAATGTGATGTTAAGCTGCTTACATGATATACAGTGTATGTAATATTATACTAAATATTTAAATTCAGGCATTTCTAAGGTGCATGTTCTTTAGCATCTAGAGTGAAGGCAGGGGTCAAGGTGCTACTGTCTTGTAGGTTAAAACACATATTTCTAAAGAGATTCAGGTGATCCATTGCATGGTAGATGGAATATTGACCCAAGGGCCTGGGGCTTGTCCAGGGGTCGGTTTTTCTTCCACAGATTGGCTTTAGGAAAACCTCTTCCCCTCTTTTCCATCCTCACACGGGGCACTTATAATATATAGTGGAACAAAATCTAGCACCAGTCTTGAGCACAGAATTTTCACGTTACAAAAAACGTGAGGTAAAAGTACCATAAATGGGCAGAATGGCCAAGCTAGCTCTGCTCCAGGAACGTTGTGTTATCTGACTGTATTGTCTTGACACTGAATTATCACAAAGGTACTGGCTTTGCTTCTTTTTGATTTGAGTAAAAGTAAGCTGTGTGATATAGCTGCATCTCACCTTAAAACAGTACCAGGGTTTTTCAAAATGCTGTTGAATCTCAAAACAGTTTTTCTGGGAGAAGGTGTCCTGTAATGAGGTGATCTGCTGAGCTGGATGTTTATGCCGTGTTTTCGATAAAAGACTTCTGTTTTCCTGAGGGCAATGCTATGGTAGTAGCCAGTGACTGACAGTCTAAAATCCCACAGGAGGTTATTTACACTGCAAAATCAGTTCAGAAGTTTATTCGTCATCTGTCTAGAGTGCTGGTGGTGTCTGGTCCCTCCCTTCTGTCACAGGGTTTGCATTTGTGCTAACATTGCACCAGTGATTTTAGGCAGAGACTTTAAAGCTGCGCTGTGGTCACACCGAGGACCCCACAGCCCCGCTGTGTGTTGGTCACGTCGCTCTCGGCTGCGTAATCATAATCCTCAGCTGTTCCCGGTTTTTTTTTGTGGCAGGATGGTCCCGACGTCAGTGGAGAGGCTTCGAGAGGGCCGAGGCATCCTTGAGAAGGTGCTGCGGAGTGGTGCAAAGGTATCCCAGAGAACTGAATCCTCACCTACCTGTGACAGTGCCGTTGAGAGAGATGCAGGTAGGAAGACGAAACTTTGGAACACTTGCTTGGTGGGAAATGATGGGTTCTCATAACTTTGCAGACTTGTCTATGAAGTTAGTTGTCCCTTCGTCTTTAACATTATTGATGCCTTACAAGAGCCTTCTGTGAACCAGACTTGGTTGTTATTCAGATACTGCTTGAGCCTGTATTCCTCTTCTGCTAGACCTGGAAGACCGCCAGGTTTCTCCAGGGTTTGGATTCAAGACTACTTGCATCTTGGCTCTGGCAGGGATAGTTTCTTTGTCCTTGGACAGATGAGTTAAGCTGCATTGCCTCAAGTGCCCCTGTGTACTGGAGATGAAAGTGCTGTCATTTAATAATTCTAGTTGGCTGAACACTCAGATAAATGTATTATTGCAATAAAATGCAAGTGTAGGCTTTAGGCGATGCTTAGAGCTGATTTAGCTTCCAAGGCTTACTTCAGCTCTTTTTGAAGTTACTTGATTCCCTGAGTTATGGTATTTTTCAGTTGTGTGAAGTGCACCTCCTTACTGAGGTGAATTTAGTTCTATATTGATGTTTCTTTCTTCTCTGAATAAAGCATTGTCCTCACCAAGTAGCAAGCAGGGTCAGTATTGCTAACTTGAGCTGAAATTGTGCTCCTCTTTGATCCACCTGTGGTCTAAAAGTGAGATGTGGCCGAGATGGACAGGTCACCTCATTGTTGCCTGATTTCTCAGCTGTGAGACAGAATTACTTTTCTTTCATTTATTTTACAGCATCTGTTCAATGTGATTAGTTTTCCCTAACAGATCTTACCCTCAGAATCCTGATCTCGCTTGGGACTTTTAGCTATGGATCATCATATTTAAATAACTTAGCTTGTGTGGTGCCATCAGCCCCTGCTTCCTCATAGCTCAGGACGCTGGCTGAGGCTCCTGGCTGATAAGATTACAGCTCGCTGATGATCCATCCAGTCGTCTTTCTTGTTATATAAAACCCATCTCACTCCCAGTTATGAAAACTTAGTGCTGTAGCTGACAGAAATCTTTTTGTCTCTTTCATCCTAGCACAGCAAAATATTTTTTTCTTTTTCTGCATACTCTGGCAGTTTCTTCAGTAGCTTGTTTAGATTCTTTAGTTTCTGCAAGCCATCTTCCCTCCCCCAGCTGCTGGTCTGCTTCTTAGTGAAACAAATGAGTATCTCAGTCCCTGCTGTGCCTGGTGTCACCTGTAGGAGTTGTGAAGATACACATTTACTTGAGGCTGTAACAGATAATAATATGTGGGGAACTAAAAACCCCAAACTTGGATAGTTTGCTGATGGGGTGTGTAAGAATGAGCTGGAAGTTGTGTGCACACCACACTTGGGAGGATTGCAATTACCATCGGTTAAAGCTGTCATTTCATACGTGCTTTGGGTTGGCACAGGCCAGCACTACCACGAAAAATGTTTCTTCTTTGCATCCTTCCTTGTGCGGGTATTAGCAAATGGGGGGGGAAATGTTGAGTTTAGCTTTTTAAGTTTACTTAAAGTTGTTTTGGGTTTGCCCGGCCAGATTTCAGTGGGAGGAGGGCTTTAGGAATGTTTATTTACCTTTTGTAATTTAGAGTCTTCCAGTAGTCTTTTAGCTTGTGGAGGTTTTTCCCATGAACAGGCACTGCCAGGAAATTGTGCCACCTTGCTTGCATGACTGGCTTCTTAAGAAACAATTTCTTCCAGAAAAAATCTTTAGATTTCTTCTGACTCTTATACTCAACTTCTGGTAATCACAACGATCTCCTGGATTGAACACTTAGTCTCTTCTGTGCATGACTGCTTAACTAAACACGCCTCGAATTCCCCCAAGTTTTGGCTTTCTGCAGTGCAGTACTCAGGATGTCACCTACAGCAAACAGCTACATGATGCATCAGATGCCGTTTCAGAAAATGGAAGGTTTCCAGCACGGGACATGTGCTGGAAACTTCACACCTTGGTCCCTGTGCGGGTCCTGTGCCCTTAGGAATGCGGCTTCTGAACCTCAACAGCAGGCAAGACAGCTCCATCCACACTCCTGTGTAGCTAAGCCAGCAATGGTGGTGCAGCAGAGAGGGCAACCTCAGCAAAGCCCTGGGTGGCGCTGGCACAGGGCCTCGTGCCAGCGCAGCTGGTGCAAAGCCAGACCTGCCTGGCAGAAGTACAGAGCGGACCAAGGCAGTGTGTCCTGTTTCATGACTGAGAAACATCTGTCACATAAATTCAATACTAATTCCAGCGCTGTTTCACCAAAGCATTTCAAACATGGCTGCTGAGAATCCCTGAGATGCTGCAGATGAACAGCTCTGTCTCATCACAACTCTGGTGTGAGATCTTCTGGTCCCACCACTCCCTCCCAAAGAAAGCGTGATCGCCAGCTTGGCCCCCTGGTTACGGTAGTAGCAACTGGAAATCACCCGTGGCAGAGTGGTTGGTTCACCTGCAGTACGTACTTCTTGGCTGTTCAGGTTCAGTTGTCTGGTAGGACAAGAAGCTCACCCCCCCTCCGAGATACAGGTGCTGGAAGGGCTTGCTCTGTCAAGAAGCAGCTTATTCCTCTCGATCTCTCGCATGACTAAGGCGGATCAGTGTGTACTGTGCTGCTGGTACCCTTCAAACCTCAGAGCGCTTTTGTCGTTGTCTTAGCCTGTTCCAAAAACAGGCATTTCTGAGGTCTAGGAGTGACTCTGTTTGGAGCAGCTCAGTTGACTTATAAAGCATAATCTCTAAAACGGCGGCAGAGGCACTGACAGCCCTGACGACACGGGACCTCAATCTTTGGATCTGCCTCTGAGGACAACCTGCAGTGGGACCCTGCTGGCAGCCCTCTCCAAAGGGACAGTTTTATCTCCCCAGCTGTAAGTGGGGACTGAAGCTGAGTGGAGAATTGCTGAGACCTTAGAAACCGTCTTCTGCTTCCAATATCCTTCAGAAGAGCTGATGGAGTTCAGCCTGTCTCTGTGTCGCTGTTCAGATAGGCTGATCTGAGGCAGGTGAGCTTTGCCGATGTAAGGGATGCAGCAGGTCTGAACACGCGCTGCTGGTTTATACGTGTTTGGCTTTTCCAGTTGCCTTTTGCTAGCGTCCTTCTGTTTCTGAAACCCTGATGGCTGGAGAAGCTGCCCTTGTCTCAGCTGTAGGTGGATGCAGAAGTTGGCTGGGGTGCATGCAGGTGTCGTTTGAGAGGGAGCTGCTGTGGCCTCTGTCCAGTGGGTTGAGGTTTAATATCTTGCCTGTGCCTTGCAGATACAGCAGAAGGAGACACTCCAGAAGCCCACAAAGGACCGGCAGTTTACAGTCCTCGATACAGCTACCAGGTAAGTTTTTTCATATATTACCCACCCATTTTGAAGTAAAGCTTTTAAGAGGATTAGAGGAAAAACTGGGTTTCACTGCCAGTTATTCCCTATCCTGCTACATGAAGCACCTTTGGTATGAGAAGGAGATAAGAAATGAGGAAGTCTCTAACATGCCTTTTCTTTTCTTTTCTTTTTCCCCCCTCACCGACTTGTTCAGCTCCTGCAGTCTGACAGTCCCCAGGCAGAATCACAGACCCTTCTCCAGCAGAGCTCCTCCCCCTACAGAGGACACCTCACTCAGTCTCCTGGCTACAGCTACCGAGCCGCAGCCCAGAGGACAGGACACAGCCTCTCTCATGGTTCCTCGGAAACATCCCTCTCCTCCGCCTCCTACTCCAGCCCTGCCCACTCGGTCTCCACAGACTCCTCCGCCCTCTTTGCAGGGAATTCGGGGTATTACAGCAGCCAGCAGCACTCTGGCAGCGTCAGCAGCAGCCTCCTGAAAAAGAGCTGCCCTGCCACTGCCAGCCCGGCACAGCAGACAGCTGTGGACTCTCTTTCCTCCGAGTCGGGCTCCCAGCCCTGCACGGGCACGTCAGGCTCCACCTCGGCTCCCCAAAGTGCTAGGTCACTACAGTCAGACTTGCGGACTATCAGTCTGCCGAATTCCGGGCAGTCTGTCCTCTACCAGGGCTCCCGGGGAGCAGTGATTTCCAATACACAACACTATCCGCACCGCGGGGGAAGCAGTGTCCATCAGTACAGACTGCAGCAGCTTCAAGGTTCTGGAGTAAAGACTCAAACAGGACTTTCCTAGGGCTGCCTGGACTCCAGGAAGACAAAACTGCCCACAGCTCCTTCCAGTCCCCTCTGGAAGTGGCTCCTGGGCCGGTGTTGGGAGCTCGCACCTGATGCTGGGGTGCCAGGGGTGAGAGGCTGAGGTCTGAAACGCACGGGTGAGATTTGTGAGCAGTATTGGCCTCTGGCTTGCAGGAGAACGCAGATTTCTCTGAGGCAGAGACTGTAGCAAAGCTGTTCCCTGACACGTGGGTACATTGCAAAAAGAAAAAAGAAAAAAAAAAGGCAAATGGTTCAAGTGCAATGACTGTGGTGCAGCCTCTGTCTCTTGTCCGTGCCCATGGCCATAGTCACTCATGCAGTACGGACATCGTTTTGAATCCGAAAGCAGTTTAAAGAAAACGTTGGGGGAAGTTGAACTCCAGTCCCAAAGCTCTCTTTATAGGTCAGGTTCTCGGTGCGTTCTGGGGAGGGCTTCAATCCGTTACGATCATTCCAGTCACAAGCAGACGAGCGCACATGGCCGCCTTTGGGCCCGGGTCACAACTCCAACAATCGGAGCTTTTTCCCAGAAAACAGAGTCTCTGCAAATGTGACCGGAGGCGGAGCGGGGCGGGGGGATGTTGGGGCGTGTGTGCCTGTCG